>NC_052087.1:49794324-49909324 GCF_015852505.1 Tachyglossus aculeatus | reverse complement strand
ATCCCGGCTCTCCCAATTGTCAGCTGTGTGAATTTGGGCAAGTCACTTCACTTTTCTATGCCTCAGTGACCTCATCTGTAAAATGGGGATTAAGACTGTGAGCCCCCCATGGGACAACCTGATCACCTTGTTACCTCCTCAGCGCTTAGAACAGTGCTTTTGCACATAGTAAGCGCTTAACAAATGCCATTATTATTATCATTGTCCCACATGGGGCTCCCAGTCTTCATCCCCATTTTACAGATGAGGGAACTGAGGCCTAGGGAAGTGAAGTGACTTGCCCAATGTCACACAGCTGACAGGTGGCAGAGTCGGGATTAGAACACAGGACCTCTGAGTCCCAAGCTCGGACTCTTTCCACTGAGCCACACTGCCACGCTGTGGACCAAGTACTGTTCTAAGAGCTGGGGTAATAATAATAATAATAATAATAACAATAATAACGAGGAGGAGGAGGATGACAATGATGATGATATTTGTTAAGTGCTTACTATGTGCCAAGCACTGTTCTAAGCGCTGGGGGGGATACAAGGTAATCAGCTTGTCCCACGTGGGGCTCACAGTCCCCATTTATTCATTCATTCATTCAATCGTATTTATTGAGCGCGCTTACTGTGTGCAGAGCACTGTACTAAGGGCTTGGAAAGGACAATTCGGCAACAGATAGAGACAATCCCTACCCAACAACAGGCTCACAGTCTAGGAGGGGGAGACAGACAACAAAGCAAAACAAGTAGACAGGCGTCAGTAACATCAAAATAAATAGAATTATAGATATATACACATCATTAATAAAATAAATAGAATAATAAATGTGTACAAATATACCCAAGTGCTATGGGGCAGGGAAGGGGGTAGAGCAGAGGGAGGGAGTCGGGGTGATGGGGAGGGGAGGAGGAGCAGAGGAAAATCCCCATCCCACCCAGGACTCACGGTCTTAATCCCCATTTTCCAGATGAGAAGCAGCGTTGCTCAGTTGAAAGAGCCCGGGCTTGGGAGTCAGAGGTCACGGGTTCTAATCCCGGCTCGCCACTTGTCGGCTGTGTGACTTTGGGCAAGTCAATTCACTTCTCTGGGCCCCAGTTACCTCATCTGGAAAATGGGGATGAAGAATGTGAGCCCCACGTGGGACAACCTGATTACCTTGTATCTCCCCCAGCGCTTAGAACAGTTCTTTGCACATAGTAAGCGCTTAACTAATACCATTATTATTATTAGGTAACTGAGGCACAGAGAAGTGAAGCAACTTGCCCAAAGTCACACAGCCGACAAGTGGCAGAGCCGGGAGGTCGACTACCTTAATTCAGTCCTCTGCATTGTCCCCAGTCGATAGTATTTATTGAGCGCTCACTGAGAAGCAGCAGGGCCTTGTGGAAAGAGCGCTTGAGCCTCGGAAGCAGAGACCTGGATGCTAAATCCAGCTCAGCCTACTTGCCTGCTGTGTGACCTGGGGCAAGTTGCTTAACTTCTCTGGGCCTCAGGGACCTCATCTGCAAAATGGGGATTTGATCCCTGTTCTCCCTCTTACCTGAACTGATTAGTGGAAAGAGTCCGGGCTTGGGAGTCAGAGGTCATGGGTTCTAATCCCGGCTCGCCACTTGTCGGCTGTGTGACTTTGGGCAAGTCAGTTCACTTCTCTGGGCCCCAGTTACCTCATCTGGAAAATGGGGATGAAGAAT
The DNA here is from genome assembly GCF_015852505.1 of Tachyglossus aculeatus. Classification (NCBI taxonomy): domain Eukaryota; kingdom Metazoa; phylum Chordata; class Mammalia; order Monotremata; family Tachyglossidae; genus Tachyglossus; species Tachyglossus aculeatus. The sequence goes on along the minus strand of NC_052087.1, from coordinate 49,907,645 downwards.
GTGATGATGATGATGATGATGATGGCATTTATTAAGCGCTTACTATGTGCAAAGCACTGTTCTAAGCGCTGGGGGGATACAAGGCGATCAGGTTGTCCCACAGGGGGCTCACAGTCAATCCCCATTTTACAGATGAGATAACTGAGGCACAGAGAAGTGAAGTGACTTGCCCAAAGTCACACAGCTGACAATTGGCAGAGCTGAGATTTGAACCCATGACCACTGACTCCAAAGCCCAGGCTCTTTCCACTGAGCCACGCTGCTTCTCTAACCAGCCCCACGTGGGACAACCTGATTACCTTGTATCTCCCCCAGCGCTTAGAACAATGCTTGGCACATAGTAAGCACTTAACAAATTCATTCATTCATTCAATCGTATTTATTGAGCGCTTACTGTGTGCAGAGCACTGTACTAACAAATGCCATCATTATTATTATTATTATTATTAACCCCAAATGAGATCTGGTGATCTCGTACCTATCCCGGCGCTTAGTTCACTGCTCAGTGAAGCAGTGTGGCCTAGCAGCTAGAGCACGGGCCTGAGATTCGGAAGGGTCACCTGGGTTCAAATCCCGGCTCCATCACTTTTCTGTTGTGTGATCTTGGACAAGTCACTTCGTTTCTCTGGGCCTCAGTTACCTCACCTTTTAAACTGGGGATTAAGACTGTGAGCACTATGTGGGACAGGGCCTACATCCAACTAGATAACAATAATAATAATAATAATAATAATAATAATGTCATTTATTAATTAAGTGCTTACTATGTGGCAGTGCACTGTTCTAAGCACTGGGGAGGTTTCAAGGTGATCAGGTTGTCCCACGGGGGGCTCCCAGTCTTCATCCCCATTTTACAGATGAGGTAACTGAGGCACAGAGAAGTGAAGTGACCTGTCCAAAGTCACCCAGCTGACAATTGGTGGAGCTGGGATTTGAACCCATGACCTCTGACTCCTCTTTCCACTGCGCTACGCTGCTTCTATCTACCCCAGCGCTCAGTACAGTGCCTGACACACATAGTAAGTACTTAACCAATACCACTATTATTATTATTATTGGCACGCACTAAGCACTTAAATTCCACAATTATTATTATTGTTATTATTATCTGCGTGCAGAGCGCTGTACTAAGAACTTGGCAGAGTACAATATGATAGGGTTGGTAGACGCATTCCCAGCCCACATCGAGTTTACAGTCTGCACACGAAAAGCGCTCAGTAAATGTCACTGATGGACCGGTTGATCAAAGAGACCCCAACTGTCAAGCTCCTTTGCAGTCATACAATAAAAATAGGAGTCACAGTCCCTGCCTTCAAGAAGCTTACAATCTAATGGGGGAGACAGGCAGGTTACAGGAGAAGCAGCTGGTGGAAACAACCCAGGGCTGGGGGCTAACCCCAGATTTTCCACCTGACTGCTGTGTGACCTTGGGCAAGTCAGTTCAGTGACTTAACTTCTCTGCGCCTCGGTTTCCTCATCTGTAAAATGGTGATGAAATGCCTCTTCTTCCTTCTTAGATCGTGAGCCCCACGCGGAACAGGGACTGTGTCTGATCTGTATTGTATCTACCCTAGTGCTTGACGCGTAGTAAGCGCTTAACAAAATTCCACCTCTGTCTCTTGTCTGCTGTGTGGCCTTGGGCAAGTCACTTCAAATCTCTGGGCCTCAGTTCCCTCATCTGTAAAATGGGGATTGAGACTGTGAGCCCCAGGTGGGACAGGGACTGTGTCCAGCCCGATTTGCTTGGATCCACCCCAGCGTAGCAAGGCACGTAGCAAGGGCTTAAATACCACAGTTATTATTACTCCTATTGTTGGAGTATAATTTATGTCTCTTTGTCTCCCCCACTTCAATTGTAAACTCCAAAAAGGGCAGGAATAGTTTCTTTTTTATTATTAATAATGCTAGTAATGATATTTGTTAAGCGCTTACTATGTGCCAAACACTGTTCTAAGCCCTGGGGTAGATACAAGGTGATCAGGTTGTCCCACGGGGGGCTCACAGTCTTCATCCCCATTTTACAGATGAGGGAACTGAGGCACAGAGAAGTTGAGTGACTTGCCCAAAGTCACACAGCAGACAAGTGGCAGAGCTGGGATTAGAACTCATGACCTCTGACTCCCAAGCCCATGCTCTTTCCACTGAGCCACGCTGCTTGTGTTTTCTTCACACTGCTTTTTTCTCTAACGTACTTCTTCAAGTGTCTAGAACAGCGCTCTACATGCTCTGCGCACAACTGGTCCTCAGTAAGTGCCTAGGAGTCAGAGGATCTGGGTTCTAATTCTGGCTCCACCACTTGTCTGCTGTGTGACCTTGGACAAGTCACTCCACTTCTCTGTGCCTCAGTTATCTCATCTGTAAAATGGGGATTAAGACTGTGAGCCCCACGTGGGACAGGGTCCGTGTCCAACCTGATTAACTTGTTTCTCTCCCAGTGCTTAGAACAGTGCCTGGCACATAGAAAGTGCTTAACAAATATTATTTTTTAAAATGTACAAATTGGATGAATGAATAGGAACAATGTGACCTAGTCGATAGAGCACGGGCCTGGAAGTTAGAAGGACCTGAGTTCTAATCCCGGCTCCACCGCTTGTCTGCTGTGTGACTTTGGGCAAGGCCCTTCAGTTCTCCATGCCTCAGTTATCTCATCTGTTAAATGGGGATTAAGACCGTGAGCCCCATGTGGGACAGGGACTGTGTCCAACCTGATTATCCGGTATCTACCCCAGCACTTAGAATGCCTGGCACATAGTAAGCACTTAACAAATACCATAAAAAAACAAAAAACTGAATAGATACGTGAATAAAAAACTGGAATAAATACACTAATATCCACGTACTTGCTAAAGGTGAAGATGGGATGCCATCTTCACATCTCCAGAATCCAGCCCGTTTTTTCCATCCAAACTGCTACCATGCAGCATGGCTCAGTGGAAAGAGCCCGGGCTTGGGAGTCAGAGGTCATGGGTTCTAATCCTGACTCCGCCACATGTCTGCTGTGTGACCTTGGGCAAGTCACTTCACTTCTCTGAGCCTCAGTTCCCTCATCTGTAAAATGGGGATTAAGACTGTGAGCCCCACATGGGACAACCTGATCACCTTGTATCCCCCCAGCGATTAGAACAGTAAGCACTTAACAAATGCCATCATCATTATTATTCATCATCAATCGTATTTATTGAGTGCTTACTGTGTGCAGAGCACTGTACTAAGCGCTTGGGAAGTACAAGTTGGCAACATATAGAGACAGTCCCTACCCAACAGTGGGCTCTACCTCCTCCAGGAGGCCTTCCCAGACTGAGCCCCTTCTTTCCTCTCCCCCTCGTCCCCCTCTCCATCCCCCCGTCTTACCTCCTTCCCTTCCCCACAGCACCTGTATATATGTATATATGGTTGTACATATTTATTACTCTATTTATTTATTTATTTATTTTACTTGTACATTTCTATCCTACTTATTTTATTTTGTTGGTATGTTTGGTTCTGTTCTCTGTCTCCCCCTTTTAGACTGTGAGCCCACTGTTGGGTAGGGACTGTCTCTATGTGATGCCAATTTGTACTTCCCAAGCGCTTAGTACAGTGCTCTGCACATAGTAAGCGCTCAATAAATACGATTGATTGATTGATTGATTGATAGAAGGCTCCTCCCAAAACTTATTACCACGCCAATCCAAGCACTTATCCTATCCTGCCTTGATTACTGCAACAGCCTCCTCACTGACCTCCCTGCCTCCTGTCTCTCCCCACTCCAGTCCACACTTAACTCTGCTGCCCAGATTGTTTTTCTAGAAAAATGTTCACTTCACATCTTTCCTCTCCTCAGTATCCTTGAATGGTTGCCCCTCCACCTATGCGTCAAACGGAAACTCCTTACCATCAACTTTAAGGCATTCAATCAGCTCTCCCCCTCCTACCTCATGTCACTGCTCTCCTACTACAGTCCAGCCTGCACACTTGGTTCCCCTAATGCAATCTCGTCTATCTCGCAACTCCCTCCTCATATCCGACAGTGACTCTCCTCACCTTCAAAGACTTATTGAAGTCACATCTCCTCCAAGAGGCCTTCCCTGACTATGCTTTCCTTTCCTCTCTCCCACTCCCTTCAATGTCTTGCTCCCTTTATTCATCGCCCCTCCCAGCATCCGCTGCATTTATGCACATATCTGTAATTTTATTTATGAATAATCATCATAATAATGATAATACTAATGGTACTTGCTAAGCTTTTCCTGTGTGCCAAGCTCTGTTCTAAGTAGATACAAATTAATCGGGTTGGACACAGTCCCTGTCCCACGTGGGGCTCACACTCTTAATCCTTGTTTTACAGATGAGGTAACTGAGGCCTAGACAGGTTTAGTGACTTGCCCAAGGTCACAGAGCAGACGTGTCACAGAACTGGGATTAGACCCTAGGGCATTTTTAACTCCCGGGCCCAGGCTCTATCCACTAAGTCACACTGCTGTGAGCCCATTGTTGGGTAGGGACCGTCTCTATATGTTGCCGACTTGTACTTCCCAAGCGTTTAGTACAGAGCTCTGTACACAGCACTCAATAAATACGATGGGATGAATGAATTACCACGCTCTGCACGCAGTAAGCGCTCAATAAATATGATTGAAGGAATTAATTATGCTCTGCACACAGTAAGCGCTCAATAAATACGATAGAATGAACGAATTATATTTTATTATATAATATATTAATTCAATCAATTGTACTTATTGAGTGCTTACTGTGTGCAGAGCACTGTACTAAGCTCTTGGGAAGTACAAATCATGTCTGTCTCCCCCCTAGACTGAAAGCTCTGTGCGGACTGGGAATGTGTCTGTTCTACTGTCCTTTCCCAAGCACTTAATACAGTGCTCTGCACACCATAAATGCTCACTAAATGTGATTAGCTGGCTGGCTTAGAACAGCCTTTTCTGTCATTGGGTTGTAGTAGGAGATAATGTCTGTCTCCTCCGCTAGATTATAATAATAATAATAATGATGATGGCATTTATTAAGCACTTACTATGTGCAAAGCACTATTCTAAGCGCTGGGGAGGTTACAAGGTGATCAGGTTGTCCCACGGGGGCCTCACAGTCTTCATCCCCATTTTACAGATGAGGGAACTGAGGCACAGAGAAGTTAAGTGACTTGCCCAAAGTCACACAGCTGACAATTGGTGGAGCCAGGATTTGAACCCATGCCTTCTGACTCCAAAGCCCGGGCTCTTTCCACTGAGCCATGCTGCTTCTCGTGATTAAACCCTCTCCCCCGGGGTGGCAGAGGGTGCCAGGATTATAAACTCCTTAAGAGCAAAGATTGGGTTTACAACCTCTATTATAAGAATAATAATAGTGTTGGCATTTGTTAAGCACTTACTATGTGCCAAGCACTGTTCCAAGCGCTGTACTCTCCCAAGAACCTAGTATAGTGCTCTGTCCACAGTAGACACTTCTAGACTGTGAGCCCGCTGTTGGGTAGGGACTGTCTCTATGTTCCCAACTTGTACTTCCCAAGCGCTTAGTACAGTGCTCTGCACACAGTAAGTGCTCAATAAATACGATCAAATGAATGAATGAATGAATAAATACCCCTGATTAATCTTTTGACTGATCCAGTTCATGGCCATTGGCTTCAAGGTTTTCCACAATTTACCTTTTTTTAAATTTTTTTTAATGGTATTTTTTAAGTGCTTAGTATGTGCCAGGCATTGTACTAAGCTCTGGGATAGATGCAAGGTAATTGGGTTGGACCCAATCCCTGTCCTACGTTGGGCTCACATTTTTTAATCCCCATTTTTTACAGATGAGGTAACAGAGGCCCAGAGAATGATGGCAGTTTTAATTAAGCGCTTACTATGTGCAAAGCACTGTTCTAAGCACTGGAGAGATTACAAACTGATCAGGTTGTCCCACAGGTGGCTCATAGTCTTAATCCCCATTTCTCACAGTCTTAATCCCCATTTTACAGATGAGGTAACTGAGGCCCAGAGGAGTGAAGTGACTCACCCAAGGGCACACAGCAGACAAGTGGCGGGGCTGGGATTAGAACCCAGATCCTTCTGACTCCCGAGCCTGGGATCTATCCACTAGGCCACATTGCTTCTTCAGTCATTCTTTCGGTCATATTTATTGAGTGCTTACTGTGTGCAGAGCACTGTACTGAGTGCTCCGCCACATGTCTGCTGTGTGAACTTGGGCAAGTCACTTAACTTCTCTGAGCCTCAGTTACCTCATCTGTAAAATGGGGATTAAGACTGTGAACCCCACATGGGACAACCTGATCACTTTGTATCCCCGCGCTTAGAACAGCGCTTTGCTTTGCACAGAGTAAGCGCTTAACAAATGCCAACATTGTTGTTGCTTGGGAAAGTGTAGTATAGCAATAAACAGACACAGTCCCTGCCCAAAATGAGCTTACAGTCTAGGGGGGGGAGACAGATATCAATATGAATTCTCTCTGACAGGTTTGGATCGAATGCGATGCTGTTCTGGTCCTCGATGCAGTCGGCCGCGATGGGCGAGTGCGTTGCTTTCGTACCCAACTTGGCTACTGTCTATTCCATTTCCTGAGTGGCATCTTCCTCACCAGTATCTCCTTGGGTGAGTACCTTGGGGAGCGGGCAGGATGGCTGGGCAGAGAGCAGGGGGAAGGAAGGAGGTGTACTGGACTCTCCCAAGCGCTTAGTCCAGTGCTCTGCACACAGTAAGAGCCCAATAAATATGACTGAATGAATGAATGAGGGAGGGAAATGTGGACTTGGCTTTGAGAAGGCGCTTGACTGGGAGACGAATGACTTCATAACCTCCTCAAGGCAGGGAATACAATTTTCAGTTGTATTGTATTCTCGTTGCGGGCAGGGAATGTGTCTGTGCGTTGTTCTATTACACTCTCCCAAGCGCTTAGAACAGTGCTTTGCACACAGTAAGTGCTCAATAAATACGATTGGATAATTGAACTATAATTCCATTTACTTATAATAATGTTACTGATGCTTGTTTACTTGTTTTGATGTCCATCTCTCCCCAGTTCTAGACTGTGAACACATTGTGGGCAGGGATTGTCTCTATTTGTTGCTGAATCTCCCCCTCCTAGACTGTAAGCCCACTGTTGGGTAGGGACCGTCTCTATATGGTCATTTAGCAATTTAGCAATTTAGCATTTTCATTTAGCAAAGCACCAGACTGAGCCCCCTCCTTCCTCTCCCCCTTCCCCCCCTCTATCCGCCCACCTTACCTCCTTCCCTTCCCCACAGCACCTGTATATATGTATATATGTCTGTACGTATTTATTACTCTATTTATTTATTTTACTTGTACATATTTATTCTATTTATTTTATTCTGTTAATATGTTTTGTTTTGTTCTCTGTCTCCCCCTTCTAGACTGTGAGCCCTTTGTTGGGTAGGGACCGTCCCTATATGTTGCCAACTTGTACTTCCCAAGCGCTTAGTACAGTGCTCTGCACACGGTAAGCGCTCAATAAATATGATTGAATGAATGAATGAATGAATATACATTGCCAACTTGTACTTCCCAAGCGCTTAGTACAGTGCTCTGCACACGGTAAGCGCTCAATAAATACGATTGAATGAATGAATGAATGAATTGTACTTCCCAAGCGCTAGTACAGTGCTCTGCACACAGTAAGTGCTCAAGAAATACTATTGAATAAATGAATACAATAAATACAATAAATTACAGATATGCACATAAGTGTTGGGGGGCAATACAATAAATTACAGATATGCACATGTGTTGAGGGGCTTGGTGGGGGGGAGAACAAAGGGAGAAAGTCAGGGCAACACAGAAGGGAGTGGAAGAGGAGGAAAGCCAGGGGCTTCGAAGGGGGAGAGTCATTGTCTACCATATTTGAGGAGAGAGGGCCAGGGGTCTGCGGTGAAACAGGAGAGATTGAGGCCCAGTGGGAAGATTAGCACCAGAGGAATGAAGTGTGCAGGCTGGGTAGCAAGTTGAGGTAGGAGTGGGCAAGGGGATGGACTGCTTTAAAGCCAATTTTGAGGAGTTTCTGTTTGATGCAGAGGTAGATGGGCAACCACTGGAGTTTTTTGAGGAGCAGGGTGACATGTCCACTCCTTTTGGTTGGGGTAAGTGTGGCATTTAGCAAAGCTCAGAGAGAGATGGGACAGAGTTCTTAATTCCCCCTGTCTCTGATTTGAGGGTCTCACTTCCTCTATTCTCTTTCTGAGAAAGAAAGAGAAAGGCCAAGTAGCAGAGTCATGCATTCAACTCCCTTCTCAGGCCCCCGGTTCCTCCCCCTCCTCCTTCCCTCACCCCCAACGATCTGGCCTCCTACTTCATTAATGAAATTAAATCCATCAGGTCCGACCTCCCCAAAGTCACTTCCCCCGCTTCTCCAACCCCCCGGCTCTCAACACTCTCTGCTACTCTCCCATCCTTCCCAGCAGTATCCTCAGAGGAGCTCTCCTCTCTCCTCTCAAGTGCTACTCCGGCCACTTGTGCTTCTGACCCCATTCCCTCTCATCTCATGAAATCTCTCGCTCCGTCCCTTCTCCCCTCTTTAACTTCCATCTTCAACTGCTCACTCTCCACTGGTTCCTTCCCCTCTGCCTTCAAACATGTCCATGTCTCTCCCATCCTAAAAAAACCCTCTCCTGACCCCACCTCACCTTCCAGTTATCGCCCCATCTCCCTCCTACCACTACTTTCCAAACTCCTTGAATGAGTCGTCTACATGTGCTGCCTCGAATTCCTCAACACAAACTCTCTCCTCGACCCCCTTCAGTCTGGCTTCTGTCCCCTACATTCCACGGAAACTGCCCTCTCAAAGGTCACCAATGACCTTCTGCTTCCAAATCCAACGGCTCATACTCTATCCCAATCCTCTTTGACCTCTCAGCTGCCTTCGACACTGTGGACCACCCCCTTCTCCTCAACAGCTATCCAACCTTGACTTCACAGACTCCGTCCTCTCCTGGTTCTCCTCTTTTCTCTCCGGTCGTTCATTCTCAGTCTCTTTTGCGGGCTCCTCCTCCCCCTCCCATCCCCTTACTGTGGGGGTTCCCCAAGGTTCAGTTCTTGGTCCCTTCTGTTCTCAATCTACACTCACTCCCTCGGTGACCTCATTCGCTCCCACGGCTTCAACTATCATCTCTAGGCTGATGACACCCAGATCTACATCTCTGCCCCTGCTCTCTTCCCCTCTCTCCAGGCTAGCATCTCCTCCTGCCTTCAGGACATCTCCCTCTGGATGTCTGCCCGCCACCTAAAACTCAACATGTCCAAGACTGAACTCCTTGTCTTCCCTCCCAAACCCTGCCCTCTCCCTGACTTTCCCATCACTGTTGACGGCACACCATCCTTCCCGTCTCACAAGCCCGCAACCGTGGTGTCATCCTCGACTCCGCTCTCTCATTCACCCCTCACATACAAGCCGTCACCAAAACCTGCCGGTCTCAGCTCCGCAACAATGTCAAGATCAGCCCTTTCCTCTCCATCCAAACCACCGCCCTGCTCGTTCAAACTCTCATCCCATCTCGTCTGGACTACTGCATCAGCCTCCTCTCTGATCTCCCATCCTCGTGTCTCTCCCCACTTCAATCCATACTTCATGCCGCTGCCTGGATTGTCTTTGTCCAGAAATGCTCTGGGCATGTTATTCCCCTCCTCAAAAATCTCCAGTGGCTACCAATCAATCTGCGCATCAGGCAGAAACTCCTCACCCTGGGTTTCAAGGCTGTCCATCACCTCGCCTCCTCCTACCTCACCTCCCTTCTGTCCTTCTCCAGCCCACCCCGCACCCTCCGCTCCTCTGCCGCTAATCTCCTCACCGGGCCTCATTCTCGCCTGTCCCGCCGTCGACCCCTGGCCCACGTCATCCCCCAGGCCTGGAATGCCCTCCCTCTGCCCATCCGCCAAGCTAGCTCTCTTCCTCCCTTCAAGGCCCTACTGAGAGCTCACCTCCTCCAGGAGGCCTTTCCAGACTGAGCCCCCTCCTTCCTCTCCCCCTCATCCCCCTCTCCATCCCCACCGTCTTACCTCCTTCCCTTTCCGACAGCACCTGTATATATGTATATATGTTTGTACATATTTATTACTCTATTTATTTTACTTGTACATATCTATTCTATTTATTTTATTTTGTTAATATGTTTGGTTTTGTTCTCTGTCTCCCCCTTCTAGACTGTGAGCTCACTGTTGGGTAGGGACTGTCTCTATATGTTGCCAACTTGTACTTCCCAAGCGCTTAGTACAGTGCTCTGCACACAGTAAGCACTCAATAAATATGATTGATTGATTCAGAGGAAGATGTGTTTTTAGCAGTTGGTCAAGAGGAGTGGAAATAATTTGTACATATTTATTACTCTATTTTATTTGTACATGTTTACTCTATTTTATTAATGATGTGTATATAGCCATAATTCTATTTATTCTGATGGTATTGACACCTATCTCTTTTTTTGTCTGTCTCCCCCTTCTAGACTGTGAGCCTGTTGTTGGGTAGGGACCGTCTCTATGTGTTTCTGATTTGTACTTCCCAAGTGCTTAGTAAAGTGCTCTGCACACAGTAAGCGCTCAATAAATACGATTGAATGAATATCCTGAACGTTTTTGTGGAAAAACGATCCAGGCAGCAGAGTGAAGTATGGAATGGAGTGGCGAGAAACAGTAGGCTGGGAGGTCAGCCAGGTGAGCAAGGTTAGACTTCTTGTGTCTGCCTGTCTCTCCCATTAGATTGTAAGCTATCTGGGGGCAGGGAACTTGACGTTTTCTTCCCTGTGACTTTTCCAAGCCCCTTTTCCAGTTCAGCGCTCTGCCCACTTTGGGCCTCAAGAAACGCTACTGATAGGTTGCCGACTTGTACTTCCCAAGCGCTTAGTCCAGTGCTCTGCACACTGTAAGCGCTTAATAAATACGATTGAATGAATCGTATTCAGGACCGTCTCTAGATGTTGCCGACTTGTACTTCCCAAGCGCTTAGTCCAGAGCTGTGCACACAGTAAGCGCTCAATAAATACGATTGAATGAATCGTATTCCTTCAATACGATTGAATGAATCGTATTCCTTCAATACGATTGAATGAATGAATTGAATGAATCCCAGACTGAGCCCCCTTTTTCCTCTCCTCCTCCCCATCCCCCTCACCCTACCTCCTTCCCCTCCCCGCAGCACTTGTACAGATTTATTACTCTATTTATTTTACTTGTACATATTTACTATTCTATTTATTTTGTTAATGATGTGCCAATAGCTTTAATTCTATTTGTTCTGACCAGATGTTTTGTTGTCTGTCTCCCCCTTCAAGACTGTGAACCCGTTGGGTAGGGACCGTCTCTATAAGTTGCCGACTTGTACTTCCCAAGCGCTTAGTACAGTGCTGTGCACACAGTAAGCGCTCAATAAATATGATTGAATGAATCGTATTCCTTCAATACGATTGAATGAATGAATTGAATGAATCCCAGACTGAGCCCCCTTTTTCCTCTCCTCCTTCCCACCCCCCTCGCCCTACCTCCTTCCCCTCCCCACAGCACTTGTGTATATATTTGTACAGATTTATTACTCTATTTATTTTACTTGTACATATTTACTATTCTATTTATTTTGTTAATGATGTGCCAATAGCTTTAATTCTATTTGTTCTGACCAGATGTTTTGTTGTCTGTCTCCCCCTTCTAGACTGTGAGCCCGTTGTTGGGTAGGGACCGTCTCTATAAGTTGCCGACTTGTACTTCCCAAGCGCTTAGTACAGTGCTCTGCGCACAGTAAGCGCTCAATAAATAGGATTGAATGAATGAATGAATGATAGATTGATAAATTTCCTCCTCGATTCGCCACCAGGTGGCGACGCACACGCGGACATTTGGCCGCTGCCTCCGGAGCAGGTGGAATTTTCGGTCTGGCCACGAGGTGGCGCCAGGACGGCGTCTTTCATTCATTCTTTCCATCGTATTTATTGAGTGCGTACTGTGTGCAAAGCCCTGTACTAAGCGCTTGGGAGAGTACACTATAACAGCTACCTCTCTTCCTCCCTTCAAAGCCCTACTGAGAGCTCACCTCCTCCAGGAGGCCTTCCCAGACTGAGCCACTTTTTTTCCTCTCCTCCTCCCCATCCCCGATGCCCTACCTCCTTCCCCTCCCCACAGCACCTGTATATATATTTGTACAGATTTATTACTCTTTATTTTACTTGCACATATTTACCTTTCTATTAATTTTGTTAATGATGTGCATATAGCCTTAATTCTATTTGTTCTGACGATTTTGACACCCGTCTCCATGTTTTGTTTTGTTGTCCGTCTCCCCCTTCTAGAGTGGGAGCCCGCTGTTGGGTAGGGACCGTCTCTATATGTTGCCGACTTGGACTTCCCGAGCGCTTAGTCCAGTGCTCTGCGCACAGTAAGCGCTCAGTAAATACGATTAAATGAATAAAATGAATGGATGATAGATTGATACGCTTCCTCCTCGATTCGCCACCAGGGGGCGACGTACACGCGGACATTTTCCCGCTGCCTCCGTAGCAGGTGGAATTTTCCGTCTGGCCACGAGGTGGCGCCAGGATGACGTCTTTCATTCATTCATTTAATCGTATTTATTCATTCAATCGTATTTATTGAGCGCTTACCGTGTGCAGAGCACTGTACTAAGCGCTTGGGAAGTACAAGTTGGCAACATCTAGAGCGGTCCCTACCCAACAGGGGGCTCACAGTCTAGAAGGAGTGCTTACTGTGTGCAAAGCCCTGTACTAAGCGCTTGGGAGAGTACACTATAACAGCTAGCTCTCTTCCTCCCTTCATTCATTCAATCGTATTTATTGAGCGCTTACTGTGTGCAGTGCACTGTACTAAGCGCTTCAAAGCCCTACTGAGAGCTCACCTCCTCCAGGAGGCCTTCTCAGACTGAGCCCCCTTTTTTTCCCTCTCCTCCTCCCCATCCCCCGCACCCTACCTCCTTCCCCTCCCCACAGCATTTGTATAATAATAATAGTGATGGTATTTGTTAAGCGCTTACTACGTGCAAAGCACTGTTCTAAGCGCTGGGGGCATACAAGGTGATCAGGTTGTCCCCCGTGGGGCGCACATTCTTAATCCCCATTTTACAGATGAGGTAACTGAGGCCCAGGAAGTGAAGTGACTTGCCCAAAGTCACACCTCTGACTCCCAACCCGTGCTCTTTCCACTGAGCCACGCTGCTTCTCTGTTGTATTTGTACAGCTTTATTACCCTGTTTATTTTACTTGTACATATTTATTATTCTATTTTGTTAATGATCATCATCAATCGTATTTATTGAGCGCTTACTATGTGCAGAGCACTGTACTAAGCGCTTGGGAAGTACAAATTGGCAACATATAGAGACAGTCCCTACCCAACAGTGGGCTCACAGTCTAAAATGATGTGCATATAGCTTTAATTCTAATTGTTCTGACGATTTTGACACCTGTCTACATGTTTTGTTGTCTTTTATGTTGCCAACTTGTACTTCCCAAGCGCTTAGTACAGTGCTCTGCACACAGTAAGCGCTCAATAAATACGATTGATTGATTGATTGATTGTCCGTCTCCCCCTTCTAGACTGTGAGCCCGTTGTTGGGTAGGGACCGTCTCTATGTTGCCGACTTGTACTTCCCAAGCGCTTAGTACAGTGCTCTGCGCCCAGTAAGAGCTCAATAAATACGATTGAATGAATGAATGAATGAATGAATTATAGATTGATACTCTTCCTCCTCGATTCACCACCAGGGGGCGACGCACACGCGGACATTTGGCCGCTGCCTCCGGAGCAGGCGGAATTTTCGGTCTGGCCACGAGGTGGCGCCAGGACGGCGTCTTTCTTTCATTCACTCATTCAATCGTATTTATTGAGCGCTTACTGTGTGCAAAGCCCTGTACTAAGTGCTTGGGTGAGCACACTACAACAACAAACAGACACATTCCCTGCCCACAACGAGCTCACAGTCTAGAGGGGGAGGTCTCCGCAGAATCAGTTGAATGAATGAACCAGAAATCTGGGTGTTTTCGCCCTTCCTCCCCTTCCCCTAAAGAAGCAGCGTGGCTCAGTGGAAAGAGCCCGGGTTTTGGAGTCAGGAGGTCATGGGTTCAAATCCCGGCTCCGCCAATTGTCAGCTCTGTGACCTTGGGCAAGTCAATTAACTTCTCTGGACCTTAGTTCCCTCCTCTGTAAAATGGGGATTATGATGATGATGGCATTTATTAAGCGCTTACTATGTGCAAAGCACAGTTCTAAGCGCTGGGGAGGTTACAAGACAATCAGGTTGGCTCACAGTCTTCATCCCCATTTTACAGGTGAGGTAACTGAGGCTCAGAGAAGTTAAGTAACTTGCCCAAAGTCACACGGCTGACAATTTGCGGAGCGGGATTTGAACCCATGACTTCTGACTCCAAATCCTGGGCTCTTTCCACTGAGCCACGCTGCTTCTCTAAAACTAAGAGATTAAGAGACTAAGAGATTAAGGATAAAGACTGTGAGCTCCCCATGGGACAACCTGATCACCTTCTAACCTCCCCAGCGCTTAGAACAGTGCTTTGCACATAGTAAGTGCTTAATAAATGCCATTATTATTATTATTATTCCCCGGGTAGGGCTGTGGCTTTGGGGGGCATGGAAAGGCTGGCGGGGGAGGGAGGGGATTCATTCATTCATTCATTCAATCGTATTTATTGAGTGCTTACTGTGTGCAATCAATCAATCATATTTATTGAGCACTTACTGTGTGCAGAGCACTGTACTAAGCGTTTAGGAAGTACAAGTTGGCAGCATATAGAGACGGTCCCTACCCAACAGTGGGCTCACAGTCTTGGGAGCAGGGGACGTGTCCACTAACTCTGTTGCATTGTCGCCTCCCAAGCGCTTAGTACAGTGCTCTGCATACAGTAAGCTCTCAATTGACTGATCGCCCGATTGAGTCAGCTGCAAGGATACTCCCAGTGGGAGTCAGAGGACCTGGGTTCTAATTCTGACGACTTTGACACCTGTCTGGTTTGTTTTGTTGTCTGTCTCCCCCTTCTAGACTGTGAGCCCGTTTTTGGGTAGGGACCGTCTTTATATAATAATAATAATGATGGCATTTATTAAGCGCTTACTATGTGCAAAACACTGTTCTAAGCGCTGGGGAGTTTACAAGGTGATCAGGTTGTCCCACGGGGGGCTCACAGTCTTAATCCCCATTTTCCAGATGAGGGAACTGAGGCCCAGAGAAGTGAAGTGACTTGCCCAGAGTCACACAGCTGACAAGTGGTGGAGCCGGGATTTGAACCCGTGACCCCTGACTCCAAAGCCCGGGCTCCTTCCACTGAACCACACTGCTTTATATGTTGCCAACTTGTACTTCCCAAGCACTTAGTCCAGTGCTCTGCACACAGTAAGCGCTCAATAAATACGATTGAAAGAATGAATGAATGAATGAATTCCTGCTCCGTCCCTTGTCTGCTGTGTGGCCTCGGGCGAGTCGCTTCACTTCACTGGGCCTCAGTTCCCTCATCTGTAAAATGGGGATTAAGTTTTTGAGCCCCATGTGGGACACGGACTGTGTCCAACCTGATTAGCTTGTGTCTCCCCCAACACTTAGTACAGTGCCTGGTGTATAATAATAATTCTGGTATTTGTTATGCGCTTACTGTGAGCTAGGCACTGTAGTAAGTGCTGAGGTGGATACGGTAAGTACTCAACAAATACCATTAATGTATATATTAATATATAATATATTGATAGATAGATAGATAGATAGATAGATAGATACACTGGGGATGAGACCCTGGTTCTGCGAAAGAGCAACAGACCCTTGTGGGATCGGGGACTCGGGGTTAGGAGCTCCTGGGTCCTGGGAGGAAAAGCAGTATATAGCTATAATTCTATTTAAGAGAGGCAGCGTGGCTCAGTGGAAAGAGCCCGGTTTGGGAGTCAGAGGTCATGGGTTCTAATCCCGGCTCCGCCACATGTCTGCTGTGTGACCTTGGGTAAGCCACTTAACTTCTCTGAGCCTCAGTGACCTCATCTATAAAATGGGGATTAAGACTGTGAGCCCCATGTGGGACAACTGGATCACCTTGTATCCCCCTAGAACAGTGCCTTGTACATAGTAAGCGCTTAACAAATGCCATTATTATTTATTTATATTGATGTCTGTTTACTTATATTGCTGTCTGTCCCCCCCTCTCCTGCCCCTCAGACTGCAAGCTCGTTGTGGGCAGGGATTGTTTGTCGTTATTGCTGTATTGTATTTTCCAAGCGCTTAGCACAGTGCTCTGCACACGGTAAGCGTTCAATAAATACGATGAATGAATCCCGGCTCCGCCAATTGTCAGCTGTGTGACTTTGGGCAAGTCACTTCTCTGTGCCTCAGTGACCTCATCTGTAAAATGGGGATGAAGAGTGTGAGCCCCACGTGGGACAACCTGATCACCTTGTAACCTCCCCAGCGCTTAGAACAGTGCTTTGCACATAGTAAGCACTTAAAAAATGCCATCAATATTATTATTTATGTATATTGATGCCTGTTTACTTGTATTGCTATCTGTCCTCCCTCCCCTGCCCCCCGGACTGTGAGGTCGTTGTGGGCAGGGATTGTCTCTCTTTATTAGAGAAGCAGCGTGGCTCAGTGGAAAGAGCCCGGGTTTTGGAGTCAGAGGTCATGGGTTCAAATCCCGACTCCACCAATTGTCAGCTGTGTGACTTTGGGCGAGTCACTTCTTTGTGCCTCAGTTACCTCATCTGTCAAATGGGGATGAAGACTGTGGGACAACCTGATCACCTTGTAACTTCCTCAGTGCTTAGAACGGTGTTTTGCACTTAACAAATGCCACCCTTTTATTATTTATTTATATTGATGCCTGTTTACTTGTATTGCCCCCTTCCCTGCCTCCCGGACTGCGAGCTCGTTGTGGGAAGGTATTCATTCATTCAATCGTATTTATTGAGCGCTTACTGTGTGCAGAGCACTGTACTAAGCACTTGGGAAGTACAAGTCGGCAGCATATAGAGAAGGTCCCTACCCGACAACGGGCTCACAGTCTAGAAGTTGAGAAGCAGCGTGGCTCAGTGGAAAGAGCCCGGGCTCTGCAGTCAGAGGTCATGGGTTCAAACCCCGGCTCCGCCAACTGTCAGCTGTGTGACTCTGGGCATGTCACTCAACTTTTCTGTGCCTCAGTTCCCTCATCTGCAAAATGGGGATTAAGACTGTCTCTCTTTATTGCTTTATTGTACTTTCTAAGCGCTTAGCGCAGTGCTCTGCACACATATTTACTATTCTATTCATTTTATTTTGTTAATATGTTTTGTTTTGTTGTCCGCCTCCCCCTTCTAGACTGTGAGCCCGCTGTTGGGTAGGGACCGTCTCTAGATGTTGCCAACTTGGACTTCCCAAGCGCTTAGTCCAGTGCTCTGCACACAGTAAGCGCTCAATAAATACGATTGAATGGTAAGCGTTCAATAAATACGATGAATGAGTGAAGGAATGAAGGCCGGCGGAGCCGGGATTTGAACCCATGACCTCTGCCTCCCAAGCCCGAGCTCTTTCCACTGAGCCACTCTGCTTCTCTAATAATAGATGAGTGAGTGGCCGACTGAATGAAAGAGAACAGTGAAGTGACTTGCCCATTCCCCCCGCCTTACCTCCTTCCCCTCCCCACAGCACCTGTATATATCTGTATATATGTTTGTACGGATTTATTACTCTATTTTATTTGTACACGTTTATTCTATGTATTTTCTTTGGTTACTATGTTCTGTCTTGTTGTCTGTCTCCCCCTTCTAGATTTATTTTACTTGTACCTATCTATTCTATTTATTTTATTTTATTAGTATGTTTGATTTTGTTCTCTGTCTCCCCTTTTTAGACTGTGAGCCCACTGTTGGGCAGGGACTGTCTCTCTATGTTGCCAATTTCTACTTCCCAAGCGCTTAGTCCAGTGCCCTGCACACAGTAAGCGCTCAATAAATACGATTGATGATGATGATGACTGTGAGCCCGCTGTTGGGTAGGGACCGTCTCTCTAGATGTTGCCAACTTTAGTCCAGTGCTCTGCACACAGTAAGCGCTCAATAAATGCGATGTGCTGTGGGACTGAGGAAGGGGTGAGTGAAAGGAGCAAATCAGGGCGATGAGAAAGGGGTGAGTGAAAGGAGCAAATCAGGGCAATGCAGAAAGGAGTGGGAGACGAGCAAATGAGGGCTCAGTCAGGGAAGGCCTCTTGGAGGAGACGGGCCTTCCATAAGGATTTGAAGATGGGGAGAGTCATTATCTGTCGGATATGTCGGATATATTTTGTTAATATGTTTTGTTTTGTTCTCCGTCTCCCCCTTTTAGACTGTGAGCCCACTGTTGGGTAGGGACTGCCTCTAGATGTTGCCAATTTGGACTTCCCAAGCGCTTAGTCCAGTGCTCTGCACATAGTAAGCGCTCAATAAATACGATTGATGATGATGGTGATGACTGAAGGAATGACTGAATGAGTGAACGGATGAATGAAAAGAGAGAATCCTCGAGTCTGAAGAGCGGAGAGGGGAAGGAGCCGAGCTGGGCGGCTGAACGTCTCTCCAATCTCCTCCCCCGCGCCTCCTCCCGCTGCGGCTCATTCACTCTGCGGCCGCTCTACGCCGTTGCCATGGCGACATGATGCAGGCGGGAGGGAGGAGGGGGTCCCAGTGACGTCTCAGCAGGTCCCCGCAGCTCCCCCCCTCCCTCCCCAGGCTCTTTCCTATTTTGGAAGCGATCTGGGCCTTCATTGCCTGATGAAGGCAACAGACAATCCTGCAACAAAACGCGGGCATCCTCGCCCCCCAGTTCCCTCTCCTTCCCCAGCATCCTTCTCCCCAACCTCCCCGGGAACCCAGGCACCCGAAAACCCGGTTCCACTTCTCCCTCTATCCCCCCTCGCCCCCGGAATCCAGGCCCAATCATCCTCAATCGTATTTATGGAGCGCTTACTATGTGCAGAGCACTGTACTAAGCGCTTGGGAAGTACAAATTGGCACCATATAGAGACAGTCCCTACCCAACAGTGGGCTCACAGTCTAAGGCCCAATGATGATGATGATGATGATGGCATTTGTTAAGCGCTTACTATGTGCAGAGCACTGTTCTAAGCGCCGGGAGGGATGCAGGGTGATCAGGTTGTCCCACGTGGGGCTCACAGCAATCATCCCCATTTTACGGATGAGGTAACTGGGGTTCAGAGAAGTTAAGTGACTTGCCCAAGGTCACAAAGCTGACATGTGGCAAAGCCGGTATTCAAACCCATGACCTCTGACTCCAAAGCCCGTGCATGCTTTTTCCACTAAGCCACGCTGCTTCGTTCAATGCCTTCCTCTCTCTCCCTTCCCTTCTCCCGGGATGCAGAATTCACTCATTCATTCATTCAATCGTATTTATTGAGCGCTTACTGTGTGTCAGAATTCACTCATTCATTCATTCAATCGTATTTATTGAGCGCTTACTGTGTGTCAGAATTCACTCATTCATTCATTCAATCGTATTTATTGAGCGCTTACTGTGTGCAGAGCACTGGACTAAGCGCTTGGGAAGTACAAGTCGGCGACACAGAGAGACGGTCCCTACCCAACAACTGGCTCACAGTCTAGAAGGGGGAGACGGACAACAAAACAAAACATGTGGACGGGTGTCAAGTCGTCAGGACAAATAGAATTAAAGCTAAATGCACATCATTAACAAAATAAATAGAATAGTAAATATGTACAAGTAAAATAGATAGAGTAATAAATCTGGACAAACATATATACAGGTGCTGTGGGGAGGGGAAGGAGGTAGAGCATCATTATTATTATTATTATTATTATGGAGCGGAGATGGAGATGAGTAGGTTGGCATTAGAGAAGTGAAGGACACAGGCTGGGTAGTAGTAGAAAATTGGTGGGGTAAGATAAGTGGGGGAGAGTTGATTGAGTGCCTTAAGGCTGATGGTGAGGAGTTTCTGTTTGACCTGAAACCCGGCAATTTGTCTAGTGTGGGCTTCTAGGCTTCTTTGGGGGCTTTTCTGGTTAACAGTAATTCCTCCATTAGCAACCACCAACCTCCTTTACTACGGTAAACTCTCCCAGCTCTCCTCTAGACTGTAAGCTCGTTGTGGGCAGGGAATGTGTCTGTTTATCGTTCTATTGTACTCTCCCAAGCGCTGAGTACCATGTTCTGCACACGGTAAGCGCTCAAGAAATACGACTGAATAAATATGACTGAATGAATTCATTCAGTCCTCTTAGCTCTCTGGAATGATCGACAGAATGTCTTCATCTTGCCTAAAAACATGAATGAATTAAGGCCCGGATGAAAATTTCCATTTTTCTATAGAGACAGGGTTTGTCCTAAATAGGAATCTCTCTCTGGCTCGTGTGGGCAGGGAACATGGCCCATTAACTCTGTTGTCTTGTACTCTCCCAAGCACTTAGCCCAGAGCCTTGCACATAGTAGGTGCTCAATAAATACTATTGATTGATTGATTGATTGATTACCTAAAAAGCGAGGCAAACTCTTTGGAGCCCAGAGGTTTAGGGTCCTTTCTTTCTTTCCAGAGCTGGCTAACCCATCTTTTGCAGAGAACTCTAGATCCTGAATTCAGAACCACTCTTTTGATAACTGTACATATTTATTACTCTATTTATTTATTTATTTTACTTGTACATATCTATTCTATTTATTTTATTTTGTTAGTATGTTTGGTTTTGTTCTCTGTCTCCTCCTTTTAGACTGTGAGTCCACTGTTGGGTAGGGACTGTCTCTAGATGTTGCCATATAGACTTGTACTTCCCAAGCACTTAGTACAGTGCTCTGCACAAAGTAAGCGCTCAATAAATATGATTGATGATGATAACTGCCTAAATGTGGGATTTTAATTTAGAGAAGCATCCACTTTGTATCCATGTTTTTTTCTGCTGTCTGTCTCCCCCTTTTAGACCGGGAGCCCGTTGTTGGGTAGGGACCGTCTCTATATGTTGACGACTTGAACTTCCCAAGCGCTTAGTCCAGTGCTCTGCACACAGTAAGCACTCAATAAATACGATTGAACGAAGGAGTATCCAAAGCGCTGAGTAGGCTGATTCTGCGGCCGCAGCTGGATCGTTCTTGAATATCTGGGTATTTTTGGAGACCGAGATGGGGCAGCTCCAGAGAAGCCAGGTTTGGATTTGCGGCGGCTCGGTTTCCAGCTGGAAATCCAGAATGAGTTCCACATTTGGGCATCTAGATTAACAGCGGGGTTTCTCTATTGCATTCATTTCAGTCAGTCATTCAGTCGTATTTATCGAGCGCTTACTGTGTACAGAGCACTGGACTAAGCGCTTATCGAGGCACTGTCAAATGCCGGAGCTGGATGTCATTCCTCTCTTGAACAATATCTCCCACAAGTCTGCGGATCCAAACCGAATTTATTTGCTGCTGCTGTTGCTGCTGCTGCTGTTACTGTATTTAAGCTAGCTCCAGCACATCATGGAGAAGGCTCTGGAAGCTCCGTGGCTTTTACGCACTCAGTCAGCTGATCGTATTTATTGAGTGCTTATTGTACTGAGCACTGTACTAAGCGCTTGGGAGAGTACACTATAACAAGAGCCCACCTCCTCCAAGAGGCCTACCCAGACTGAGCCCCCTTTTTCCTCTCCTCCTCCCCACCCCCCCGCCCTACCTCCTTCTCCTCCTCACAGCACCTGTATATATTCATTCATTCATTCATTCATTCATTCATTCATTCAATCGTATTTATTGAGCACTTACTGTGTTACTAAGCACTTGGGAAGTACAAGTTGGCAACATATAGAGACGGTCCCTACCCAACAGCGGGCTCACAGTCTAGAAGATGCTTGTACAGATTTATTACTCTATTTATTTTACTTGTACATACTTACTATTCGATTTATTCTGTTAATGATGTGCAATTTAGCTTTAATTCTATTTGTTCTGATGACTTGACACCTGTCCACATGTTTTGTTTTGTTGTCTGTCTCCCCCTTCTAGACTGTGAGCCCATTGTTGGGTAGGGACCGTCTCTATATGTTGCCGACTTGTACTTCCCAAGCACTTAGTACAGTGCTCTGCACACAGTAAGTGCTCAATAAATATGATTGAATGAATGAATTTAGCTTTAATTCTATTTGTTCTGACGACATGACACCTGTCCATGTGTTTTGTTTTGTTGTCTGTCTCCCCCTTATAGACTGTGAGCCCGTTTTTGGGTAGGGACTGTCTCTATATTTTGCCAACTTGTACTTCCCAAGCGCTTAGTACAGTGCTCGGCACACAGTAAGCGTTCAATAAATATGATTGAGTGAATGAATAAATACGATTGAATGAGTGAGTGAATAGACAAACACATTTCCTGCCCACAACGAGCTTACAGACTAGAGGGGAAAACAGACATTAATAAACATCAATAAGTGTCAGATATGGACATAAGTGCTGTGGGGCTGGGGTGGGGGGGATGAATAAAGGAAGAAAGTCGGGGTGACACAGAAGAGAGTGGGAGATGAGGAAAAATGGGGCTTAGTCTGGGAAGGCCTCCTCCCCTTCTCCATTCCCCCTGACTTACCTCCTTCCCTTCCCCACAGCACCTATATATATGTATATATGTTTGTACATATTTATTACTCTATTTATTTTACTTGTACATATTTATTCTACTTATTTTATTTTGTTAATGTGTTTTGTTTTGTTCTCTGTCCCCCTTTTAGACTATGAGCCCACTGTTGGGTAGGGACCGTCTCTAGATGTTGCCAACTTGTACTTCCCAAGCGCTTAGTACAGTGCTCTGCACACAGTAAGCACTCAATAAATATGATTGAATGAATGGGAGAAGATGGGCCTTCAGTAAGGCTTTGAAGCTGGGGAGAGCGATGGGCTGTTGGAGCGCTCAATGAATACGATTGAATGAATGAATGAGAGGGCAATAGACCACTACAACTGACACATTCCCTGCCCACAAGGAGCTGATGGTCTAGAGGGCGAGACGGATGTGAATAGAAATAGATAAATGAGGGATGTGGACATAAGTAGTGTGGGACCGGGATGGGGGGTGGAGAAAGGGAGCGAGTTGGGGTGATGCAGAAAGGAGAGGGAGAAGAGGAAAGGAGGGTGCAGTCAGGGAAGGCCTCGTGGAGGAGATGGGCCTTTGATAAGGCTTTGATGTGGGGGAGAGTGGTGGTCTGTGCATGCTTTGTTTTGTTGTCCATCTCCCCCTTCTAGCCTGTGAGCCCGTTGTTGGGTAGGGACCGTCTCTAGATGTTGCCAACTAGTACTTCCCAAGCGCTTAGTACAGTGCTCTGCACACAGTAAGCGCTCAATAAATATGAATGAATGAATGAATGAATATGAGGAAGGAGGGTGATCCAGTCCAGAGGCGGGATGCGGGCGAGAGGTCGGCGGAGAGAGAGGCAAGATGGAGATGCAGTGAGAAGGTCGGAAGTAGAGGGGCCGGCGTGTGCGGGCCGGGAAGAGGGGGTGTCTAGCAGTGCTTGCCCCATCTCGACCCCCTCCCCCTTCAACTGGGCTTCTTCCCCACTGCTGGACCCTCTGGGCTAGGACTGGACCAGTGACTGAGGCTGAACAAGAGAGGGACAAAAAACAAAACAAAAATAAACAAATCCCCAAATGCCAACCTGGACCAGAGCGTTAATTCAGCTGTGAACTGAAAATTGTCCCAGAAAAGAGAGCTTAGCTGAGCAGGATCTGCAAATCAAATACCAAGTATATGCAAACCAACACCAGGATTGCTTAATAATAATAATAATTGCATTTTTAAGCACTTACTATGTGCCAAGCACTGTTCTAAGAGCTGGGGTAGATACAAGGTAATGAGGTTGTCCCACGTGGGGCTCACAGTCTTCATCCCCATTTTCAGATGAGGGAACTGAGGCCCAGAGAATAATAATAATAATAATAATAATAATAATAATGACATTTATTAAGTGCTTACTATGTGCAAAGCACTGTCCTAAGCGCTGGGGAGCTTACAAGGTGATCAGGTTGTTGTCCCACCGGGGGCTCACAGTCTCAATCCCCATTTTACAGATGAGGGAACTGAGGCCCAGAGAATAATAATAATAATAATAACAATAATAATAATGGCATATATTAAGCGCTTACTAAATAATGGCATTTATTAAGCACTTACTATGTGCAAAGCACTGTCCTAAGTGCTGGGGAGGTTACAAGGTGATCAGGTTGTCCCACCGGGGGCTCGCAGTCTCAATCCCCATTTTACAGATGAGGGAACTGAGGCCCAGAGAAATTAAGTGACTTGCCCAAGGTCACACAGCTAATCAGTGGTGGAGTCAGGATTAGAACCCACAACCTCTGACTCCCAAGCCTGGGCTCTTTCCACTATGCTGCGCTGCTTAACTCTTCCAGAGGCCTGGGTATGGCCCCTGGGGAAAGCCTTGGGGAACCCTGTTCTTGAGAGAGAAACACCATTTCTGGAGGATGTTAGCAAAAAGAGGTAGCCATATAATTGATCTATCAATCATTCATTCAATCGTATTTATTGAGCGCTTACTGTGTGCAGAGTACTGTACTAAGCCCTTGGGAAGTACAAGTTGGCAACATATAGAGATGGTCCCTACCCAACAGCAGGCTCACAGTCTAGAAGGGGGAGACAGAGAACAAAACTAAACATATTAACAAAATAAAATAAGTAGAATAAATATGTACACGTAAAATAAATAAATAAATAAATAGAGTAATAAATCCTACAAACATATATACATATATACAGGTGCTGCGGGGAGGGGAAGGAGGTAAGGCGGGGGGGATGGAGAGGGGGAGGAACAATCAACACATGGTGTTGATTGTGCGCTTACGGCGTACCAAGTGCTTGGGAGGGAACAGTAAAACACACTCAGCAGACATATCCCCTGCCCATAATGAGCTTATAATCGCCCATCTAGGTGTGTTGCTAAGGCTAAGTTCCTTATCGATTTATCATCAATCATATTTATTGAGCGCTTACTGTGTGCAGAGCACTGTATTAAGCACTTGGGAAGTCCAAGTTGGCAACATATAGAGACAGTCCCTACCCAACAGTGGGCTCACAGTCTAAAAGATTTAGGTGCTCGGATCATGCTAGAGAGGGATTTGATTTGATTTGATTTGATTTAATCATGCCGGAGAGGGATTTCCTTTGTGGGCCTCCGTCTAGAGTTCTTCAGCTCCCTCGGTATCCAGACGAGGGGACAGCTAGCTAGAGCTCTTTTGCCAACATCCTTTGCCTTCTTAACAGGTATCATTATTATTATTATTATTATTATTATTATTATTATTATTATTATTATCCCAGCTGCTACAATCTAGAGCCCCTACCTTGGCGGGGAGTTGAACTGATCAGAAAAATTGGCAAGTCAGACCGATGGAAGGATATAATTCTAGAACTCTATTTATTTTTCTTGATGATTTTGATGCCTGTTTACTTATTCTATTTATTTTATTTTTACCTATTTACTATATTTTATTAGTGATGTGTATATAGCTATAACTCTATTTATTCTGATGGCATTGACACCTATCTACTTGTTTTTGGTTGGCTTTTTTTGTCAGTCTCTCCCCCTTCTAGACTGTGAGCCCATCGTTGGGTAGGGACCGTCTCTATATGTTGCTGATTTGTACTTCCCAAGTGCTTAGTACAGTGCTCTGCACACAATAAAGCGCTCAATAAATATGATTGAATGAATGAATGAATGAATTGTTTCGATGTCTGTCTCCCCGATTCTAGACTGTGAGCCCACTGCTGGGTAGGGATTTTCTCTATTTGTTGCTAAATTGTACTTTCCAAGCACTTAGTACAGTGACCTGCATACAATAAGCGCTCAATAAATACGATTGAATGAATAAATGAATGAAGCAGCGTGGCTCAGTGGAAAGAGCCCGGGCTTTGGAGTCTGAAGTCATGGGTTCAAATCCCGGCTCCGCCAATTGTCAGCTGTATGACTTTGGGCAAGTCACTTAACTTCTCTGGGCCTCAGTTACCTCATCTGTAAAATGGGGATTGAGACTGTGAGCCCCCCCGCCGTGGGACAACCTGATCACCTTGTAACTTCCCCATTGCTTAGAACAGTGCTTTGCACATCGTAAGTGCTTAATAAATGCCATTATTATTATTATTATTATTCACCCAGTTTGGGGGAATAATACCTGCATGGCTCTTACTACAGTGCTCTGCACATAATAAGTGCCCAATAAATACCATCTATTGATTGACTGATTGATCCCTGACCTCTTCAGCATGTATCATCTATCAATCAATCAATAATGACATTTATTGAGTGCTTACTGTGTGCAGAGCACTGTATTAAGCACTTTGGAGGTACAATAGAACAGAGTTGGTAAACACATTCCCTGCCCACAAGGAGCTTACAGTCTAGGGAGGGAGACAGGCATTGATATAAACATTCATTCATTCAATTGTATTTACAGAGCGCTTACTGTGTGCAGAGCACTGTACTAAGCGCTTGGGAGATTACAGCAGAACAATAAGCAGACACATTCGCTGCCCACAACCAGCTTAAATAAATAAATGATGGATACGGCCACTTGCCAGCTGTGTGACTTTGGGCAAGTCGCTTAACTTCTCTGTGCCTCATCTGTAAAATGGGGATTAAGACTGTGAGCCCCACGGGGGACAACCTGATCACCTTGTATCCCCCCAGGGTTTAGAACAGTGCTTTGCACATAGTAAGTGCTTACCAAATGCCATCATTATTATTACGGAAAAAAGGGTTATGGGGTGAAGGGAGGGGGGATTAAAGGATACAAATCTTAGTGCAAGGGCGATGCAGAAGGGAGTGGGAGAAGAAAAAATGAGGGCTTAATCAGGGAAGGACTACTGCTTAGGTACCCTTTCGTCTGTGAATCGCTTTAGTGTCTGTCTGGCCCCCTAGATTGTAAAATTTCTGTGGGCAGGGAGAGTATCTCCCCGCTCTATTATATCCTCCCAAACTCTTAGTTCAGCACTCTGTACACGGGAGAGGTGTGAGCTCCTAATAATAATAAGTATGGTATTTGTTGAACGCATACTCTGTGCCAGGCACTGTACTAAGCGCTGGGGTGGATACAAGCAAATCGGGTTGGATATAGTCCCTGTCCCACAGCCTCAATCCCCGTTTGACAGATGAGGGAACTGAGGCACAGAGAATAATAATAATAATAATGATAATGATGGCATTTGTTAAGCGCTTACTATGTGTGAAGCACTGTTCTAAGCGCAGGGGGGGTTACAAGGTGATCAGGTTGTCCCACGTGGGGCTCACAGTCTTCATCCCCATTTGACAGATGAGGGAACTGAGGCACAGAGGAAGGAAGTGACTTGCTCAAGGTCACACAGCAGACTAGTGGCAGAGCCGGAATTAGACCCATGACCTTCTGACACTAGGCCTGTGCTCTAGCCACTACGCCATACTGATTTTCATGCTTCTCTTCTCCTGCTCCTTGGGAGCAGGGAACATTTCCACCAACTCTGTCATATTGCACCCACCCAAGAGCTTAGTCCAGTGTTCTGCACGCTGTAAACGCTCAATAAGTACCACTGATGGACCGATTGACACCCTCCCAGCCATTAGAAATGTATTTATTTATTTCTATTAATGTCTGTCTCCCCCTCTAAACACTAAGCTCGTTGTGGGCAAGGAATGTGTTTATTGTTGTGTTGTACTCTTCCAACCACTTAGTACAGTGCTCTGCACACGGTAAGCACTCAATAAATACGATTGAATGAATGAATGAATAGAAAGTCATATTTGAGTTTTAAACCGCCAATTTAGAAGTTCTTCCTTCCGTCTAACCTAAATCCCCCTAGACGGTCAGCTCGTTGTGGGCAGGGAATGTGTCTTCCAACTCTGCCGTATAGTCCTCTTCCAAGTGCTTAGCTCAATGCTGTGCACGCAGTAGGCGCTCAGTAAATATTATTGATGGATTGATTGATTGCTGGAGGGCGGACCCATTTCCTCCTGATCTGTCCATAACAGAGCTGAAACCGATCACCATCCATTCATTCATTCATTCAGTCGTACTTACTGAGCACTTACTGTGTGCAGAGCACTGTACTAAGCGCTTGGGATGTACAAGTCGGCCACATATAGAGACAGTCCCTACCCAGCAATGGGCTCACAGTCTAGAAGGGGGAGACAGACAACAAAACAAAACATGGAGACAGGTGTCAAAATCGTCAGAACAGATAGAATTAAAGCTATATGTATCAATCAATCAATCAATCAATCATATTTATTGAGCGCTTACTACGTGCAGAGCACTGTACTAAGCGCTTGGGAAGTACATGTTGGCAACATAGAGAGACGGTCCCTACCCAACAGTGGGCTCACAGTCTACAAGGGGGAGACAGAGAACAAAACCAAACATACTAACAAAATAAAATAGAATAGATATGTACAAGTAAAATAAATAGAGTAATAAATATGTACAAACATATGTACATATATACAGGTGCTGTGGGGAAGGGAAGGAGGTAAGATGGGATGGAGAGGGGGACGAGGGGGAGAGGAAGGAAGGGGCTCAGTCTGGGAAGGCCTCCTGGAGGAGGTGAGCTCTCAGTACATCATTAACAGTACATCATTAACAAAATAAATAGTAAATATGTACAAGTAAAATAAATAGAGTAATAAATCTGTACAAATATATATACAGGTGCTGAGGGGAGGGGCGGGAGATAGGATGAGGGGGATGGGGAGGAGGAGAGGAAAAAGGGGGCTCAGTCTGGGAAGGCCTCTTGGAGGAGGTGAGCTCTCAGTAGGGTTTTGCAGGGAGGAAGAGAGCTAGCTTGGCGGATGTGTGGAGGGAGGGCATCCCAGGCCAGGGGGAGGATGTAGAAATTATTATTTCTATTGGTGTCTGTCTCCCCCTCTAAACACTAAGCTCGCTGTGGGCAGAGAATGTCTTTACTGTTCTATTGTACTCTTCCAACCGCTTAGTACAGTGGTCTGCACACATTAAGCGCTCAATAAATACAACTGAACGAACAAATGAACAGGAAGTCATATTTGAGTTTTAAACCGCCAATTTAGAAGTTCTTCCTTCCATCTAACCTAAATCCCCCTAGACGGTCAGCTCGTTGTGGGCGGGGAATGTGTCTTCCAACTCTGCTGTATAGTCCTCTTCTAAATGCTTAGCCCCGCAGTAGGCACTCAGTAAATATTATTGACGGATCGATAGATTGCTGCAGGGTGGACCCCATTTCCTCCTGATCTGTCCATAACAGAGCTGAAACCGATCACCATTCCTGGCCCAAATGACCTCTGGTAGTCCTGAAGACTCCCACAGGGGGCTCACAGTCTTAATCCCCATTTTACAGATGAGGTAACTGAGGCACTGAGAAGTTAAGTGACTTGTCCAAAGTCACACAGCTGACAATTGGCAGAGTCAGGATTTGAACCCATGACCCCTGACTCCAAAGCCCGGGCTCTTTCCACTGAGCCACACTGCTTCTCTACGGAGTAATAATAATAATAATAATGACATTTATAAAGCACTTACTATGTGCAAAGCACTGTTCTAAGCGCTGGGGAGGTTACAAGATGAACAGGTTGTCCCACGGGGGGTTCACAGTCTTCATCCCCATTTTACAGATGAGGTCACTGAGGCCCAGAGAAGTGAAGTGACTTGCCCAAAGTCACCCAGCTGACAAGTGGCAGAGCCGGGATTTGAACCCATGACCCCTGACTCCAAAGCCCGTTCTCCTTCCACTGAGCCACGCTGCTTTTCTACGGAGTACTAAACTAAGCACTTGGGAAATTACAATACAGCAGAGTTGATGGATGTGTTCCCTGCCCAAGGTGAGCTTACAGTCTAGAAGGAGAGACGGACGTTAATATAAATAAATAAATGACAGATAAGGACATAAGTGCTGTGGAGGTGAGGGTGTGGTGAATATCAAGTGCCCAGAGGGGAGAGACACAAGGGCAGAGATGATGCAGAAGGGAGAGGGCACTGGGGGAAAGAGGAGTTAATTGGGGGAGGCCTCTTGAAGACCCACCTGGGACTCACAATCTAAGTAGAAGAGTCTCTCTTGCATACTTGTACCCTTTTTTAAAAAAACGGTATTTGTTAAGCCCTTATTGTGTGCCAAACCCTGAACTAAGCACTGGGGCAGATGCAAGATAATCAGGTTGGACACAGTCCCCGTCCCATACAGGGCTCACAGTCTTAATCCTTCCCCTCCTCTTCCCCCTTCTCCCC
Source organism: Tachyglossus aculeatus (assembly GCF_015852505.1). Taxonomy (NCBI): domain Eukaryota; kingdom Metazoa; phylum Chordata; class Mammalia; order Monotremata; family Tachyglossidae; genus Tachyglossus; species Tachyglossus aculeatus. The sequence goes on along the minus strand of NC_052087.1, from coordinate 49,877,479 downwards.
CTCTCCATCCCCACCACCTTACCTCCTTCCCTTCCCCACAGCACCTGTATATATGTATATATATTTGTACGTATTTATTACTCTATTTATTTTACTTGTACATATCTATTCTATTTATTTTATTTTGTTAATATGTTTTGTTTTGTTCTCTGTCTCCCCCTTCTAGACTGTGAGCCCGCTGTTGGGTAGGGACTGTCTCTATGTGTTGCATTTATTAAGTGCTTACTATGTGCAAAACACTGTTCTAAGCGCTGGGGAGGTTACAAGGTGATCAGATCCCCCTTTTAGACTGTGAGCCCACTGTTGGGCAGGGATTGTCTCTATATGTTGCCAACTTGGACTTCCCAAGCGCTTAGTACAGTGCTCTGCACACAGTAAGAGCTCAATAAATATGATTGATTGATTGATTAATCCTCATTTTACAGATGAGGTAACTGAGGCCCAGAGAAGTGAAGTGACTTGTCCAGGGTTACACAGCAGACACCTAGCAGAGCCAGAATTAGAATTTGGATCCTTCTGACTCCCAAGTTCCTGCTCTATCTCCTAGGCCATACTGCGGCTCTCGATGCAGGACAATACAACCGGGCCCCTTCTCTGGCTCTTTGCCATTCGGGTGAATGTGCAGCAGTGACTGAGAGGGGAAAGGTATGTCTCTTCGCCAGATGAAAATGCTCTTGCATTAGTGGGGATGGTTTGGACTCAGTTGTTAGGTGGTGGTATTCATTAAGCGCTTACTGTGTGCCAAGCACTGTTCTAAGAGAACGGTTCTTAGAGAAGCAGCGTGGCTCTGTGGAAAGAGCCCGGGCGTCTTCTAGACTGTGAGCCCGCTGTTGGGTAGGGACCGTCTCTACATGTTGCCATCTTGTACTTCCCAAGCGCTTAGTACAGTGCCCTGCACCCAGTAAGCACTCAATAAATACGATTGAATGAATGAATGGAGTCAGAGGTCATGGGTTCAAATCCCAGCTCCATCAGCTGGGTGACTTTGGGCAAGTCACTTCAATTCTCTGGGCCTCAGTTACTTCATCTGTAAAATGGGGATTAAGACTATGAGCCCCCCGTGGGACAACCTGACCCCCTTGTAACCTCCCCAGCGCTTAGAACAGTGCTTTGCACATAGTAAGCACTTAATAAATGCCATCATTATTATTATTATTATTCTAAGCACTGGGGTAAATACAAGGTCAGCATGGGCTGTGAGCCCGTTGTTGGGTAGGAACCGTTTCTATATGTTGCCAACTTGTACTTCCCAAGCGCTTAGTACGGTGCTCTGCACAGAGTAAGCGCTCAATAAATGCGATTGAATGAATGAATGAATAGTATACATTAAGCACTTTTAATGTGCCAAGCATTGTACTAAGCACTGGGGCTTAGTACCTGTCTGCATGTTTTGTATTGTTGTCTGTCTCCCCCTTCTAGACGGTGAGCCCGTTGTGGGGTAGGGACCGTCTCTATATGTTGCCGATTTGTACTTCCCAAGCGCTTAGTCCAGTGCTCTGCACCCAGTAAGTGCTCAATAATTACGATTGAATGAGTGAATGAATGAATGGGGCAGATCCAAGACGATCAGGTTCCGTCTGGGGTTCACAGTCTGAGTAGGGAGAACAGGTTTTGAGTCCCCATTTTACAAAGGAGGTAAGTGAGGCACAGAGAAGTTAAGTGACTGGCCCGAGGTCACACAGTAGGCGAGTGGCAGAGCCGGGATTAGAACCCAGGTCCTCCGACTCCCGGACCCGGGCTCTTTCCACTAAGCCACGTCGCTCCTCCCATAAAAACGACCTGGGTCGTTCGATCTAGAAAGTCGCTTCGGTCCAACAGTATCATCTAGACGGTTGAAGATTAACGAGCAGATTGCCTTAAATGGTTATTTAGATCAGTAGGAGTGGAAGAGAGTAAGAAGGAACTCTCTAGATTCCCTCGCCAAGGCGTGTAGATAGTCACCCTGCACTACCTAGGAATTTTTAGAGTCATCAAATCATTTGGCATCAAGTCTAGCTCTCTCCAGATAGTGATGCGGACTCAGTGGCTATAGGCCAGTACCTCTCCAGGGCCAATTGTGCATTGCCAGTGAAATAGCTAGATTCCCCTACCCCCCTCCTCCTCCAGAATGGATATCTCCATCCGGAGTGACCACGGGGTGAGGATTGAACTCTCTAGAGAGACTTCTAGTCCGTCTCCCCCTCTATATAATTAAGCTTGATTTAGGTCAAATTACAGAGTGATCTCTCCAGAGCCCGCCTATCAAAATTTGACGACCGTATCGTGCCCCCGGCCGACTTCCCTGCAGGGCCATTCGCTGAATGCCCCTCTCTCTGGAGAGCTTTCTAGAACGAGCTCTTCAGACAGCTCCCTAGAGAGAGTCCATCTCTGTTCCACCTCCAGAGAGAAACCCGCAACTAGCTCGCTGAAGACCTCAGATCACCACCGACGTTCCTCTGTCTTCTCCAGGGGGGCCGGGGAGAGGAGGGAGGGGCGGGGCTCCATTGAAATCTTCTGAATCCAGAATATCCTAAGAAGGCTCGTTTCTGAGCCCTCACCCGTTTTGGAGAGCGGAGAGGGCGCGGGGGGGAGAAGGGAGGCGGGAGGATTCACCCCACAGCCCCTCTAAAACCACTCGAGTCCGGGGGAAGGGGCCGCACAGCCTGTTCTTGCTATAAAAAGGCCTTTTTCGGGAAAAAAAAATCATAAAGAAAGAAATCAGCCAATCCCTCCCTGATGCCATCACCTCTTCTTGGTGATTTTTCGGGGAAGGAGTGGGTGGGTTGCCATGGTAACGGATGCGAGCTCGTCTCCGTAAAGAAGGGACCTTGATATTTTTTTCACTCTCTTTCTCTCTCTTGATTTGCTTTTTTTTTTTTTATTCTGGGCCATAGATATTTTTTTAGCTATGAAAAAAAACCCTCCTCCCCTCCCCTCACCACCCCAAATATGGAGCCATGTGAAACCTCCCTCTCTCCTCCTCGCTCCACCCTTCGAGGATTCAAGATCATCCGCCTCCCCTCCCCACTCCCCGCCCGGGGAGTGGTTTTCTAGAAGTTTGGGGAAAGGTGATTGGGGCGGAGGGGGATGAGAGGGGCTCAGGGGGACTTAGATGGGGCCCATCAGAGGTTGGGAGGGATGGAGCCTGGAGGACAGGCATCAGGTGTCTGTGGGACATGGTTCCACAGGCTGTCATTCTCTGCCACTCAACCCTCTGACATACACACACACACACACACACACACACACACACAGACACCCCTCTGCTGCCTGTCTCTTGCATTCTTTTCCCAGCCCCAGTGATGAGACTGTTCTGACGTTTGCATGTGCATACGTGTGCGGGTGTGTACGTGTATGCATGTGAACATGCTTGACCCTCAGACACCTATTAGGTGTGACTCTGTATTCCTTCCCTCTCCTCTCTCCCATTCCACTTTTCACGCCCCCTCCCCTCCCCTTCTCCCCCGGACCCCTTCCCCTGGACAACTGCATCCCTCAGTTTGCAGATGCCCCTCCTCCATCCCCTGGTCGCACATCGCCCGGTCTGAATGGTCTCCAGCCCCCAGTCTCAGCCCAGAGAGCCAGGGTGACTCAGTCAGGGCCAGGATGACTCACCGTGCCAGTATTTTTAGCTGAGGCCAGGAGCTCTCGAGCGGTGCCAGCCGCTCCCCCCACCCCGCCCCTCCTGCTTGCTATTTCAGAGCCGTCACTGACGATATAAATAGCTGCTCTCCCACGGCCAGAAGCCGCTGCCAGGTTATTTTTGGCTCTGAGAGGTTAAAAATAGCAGCAAGGAGGTGGGAGGCAGGGGGCTAAGAGCTGGTTTGGGGAGGGGGGAGTTTGGGGGGACAGAGGACCTCAATTTGGATCAGGGCTATTAAGTCTCCAGTCGTTTCCTTCCAGACCCAAATTTCCTCCTGGAATCTCTCATCCGCAACTCCCGCTCCTTCAATCCCACTCGTTTCCCAGAACCCCAGCTTTTGGGTCTTGGACCCCCAACTCTCCCTATCCCGCCCCCCACCCCAAGATCTCCGGTTCCAGATTCAGAGCCTTGCCCCCGCCTCTCCCCTCTGACCCTCCCAGGAGGCCCTCCAAACCTCACTGATTTGCATGGCGTTAAGATGCAGCCGTCTCTGGGGAGGTTCAGGTCAGGGGATAGCTGTCAGTGTGGCAGGAGAGAGGGAGGGCAAAATTCGGCCCCAGGCGCTGAAATTTACTTATTTCTATTATTCCTCCATTCCTTCGTATTTATTGAGCTTTTAATGTGTGCAGAGCACTGTACTACGCGCTTGGGAAGAGTACAATGCAATACTAAACAGTGACATTCCCTGCCCACAACAAGCTTACAGTCTTGCGGGGGGGAGACGGACATCAATATAAACAAATAAAACGACAGATAGGGACAGAAGTGCTGTAGGACTAGGAGGGGAGAAGAGTGGCGTAGGGTGTCAGAAGGTTATGGTCTGCTGTGTGACCTTAGGCAAGTCACTTTACTTCTCTGGGAACTCAGTTCCCTCATCTGTCAAATGATGATGATGGTATTTGTTAAGCACTTACTATGTGCCAAGTACTGTTCTAAGCGCTGGGGGAGATACAAGGTCATCAGGTTGTCCCACATGGGGCTCACAGTCTTAACCTTCATTAGATGATTAGAGATGATGATTACCTCAGCAGATGAGACAACTGAGGCACAGAGAAGTTAAGTAGCTTGCCCAAGGTCACACAGCGGACAAGTGGCGCAGCTGGGATTAGAACCCTCATCCTCTGACTCCCAAGCCCTTGCTCTTTCCACCAAGCCACGGGGATTGAGACTGTGAACCCCACGTGGGACAGGGACTGTGTCCAACCCAATTTGCTTATATCTCCCCCAGCGCTTAGTACAGTGCCTGGAGCATAGTAAGCGCTTAACCAATGCCAGTGTTATTATTCATATTAAGCCAGGGCGACGCAGAAGGCAGTGGGAGATGAGGAAAAGTCTGTCTCCCTCTCTAGACGTTCAGCTCTTTGTGGGCAGGGAATGTGCCTGTTTATTGTTCTAGTGGACTCTCCCAATAGCTCAGTACAGTGCTCTGCATGTAGTAAGCGCTCAATAAGTAAATGGGAGAGCAGCGTGGCTCAGTGGAAAGAGCCCGGGCTTTGAAGTCAGAGGCCATCGGTTCAAATCCCGGCTCCACCACTTGTCAGCTGTGTGACTTTGGGCAAGTCACTTCACTTCTCTGGGCCTCAGTTACCTCACCTGTAAAATGGGGATGAAGACTGTGAGCCCCCCCGTGGGACAATCTGATCAATCAATCAATCAATCAATCGTATTTATTGAGCGCTTACTGTGTGCAGAGCACTGTACTAAGCGCTTGGGAAGTACAAGTTGGCAACATATAGAGACAGTCCCTACCCAACAGTGGGCTCACAGTCTAAAAGGGGGATATGATCACCTTCTAACCTCCCCAGCGCTTAGAACAGTGCTTTGCACATAGTAAGCGCTTAATAAATGCCATTTAAAAAAATGGGGATTATGACTGTGAGCCCCATGAGGGACGGGGACTGTGTCCAACCCCGTTTGCTTATATCCACCCCAGCGCTTGGTACAGTGGCTGGCACATAGTAAACGCTTAACAAATACCATCATGATTATTATTATTATTACTATTATTATTATTATTATTATTACGATTGCCTGCCTGAAGGTGTTGGGGCCTTCAGGGTGGAGGCTTTTCAGCACCAGAGTCGAAGGACAGCGACGTGGGAATGCGGCTCCGAGGGACCGGCCCCGCCTCCAGCTGAGAGCCACGGCGCATGCGTATCAGCCCAGCCGGCCGGCTGAAGAGCTACTGCGCATGCGTACCAGCCCAACCCACCGGCTGAAGAGGCGCGGCGCATGCGTACCAGCCCGGACGGCCGGCTGAGAGCCACAGCGCAAGCGCACCAACCCGCCCGCCCCGCCAGCCCGGGCCTCGTCTCCCATTCATTCACTCGTTCAGTTGTATTTATTGAGTGCTGACTGTGTGCAGAGCACTGGATTAAGCGCTTGGAAAGTACAAGTCGGCAACAGATAATGATAATAATGGTGTTTATTCATCGCTTACTATGTGCAAAGCATTCATTCAGTCCTATTTATTGAGCGCTTACTGTGTGCAAAGCACTGTACTAAGCGCTTGGGAAGTCCAAGTTGGCAACATCTCGAGACGGTCCCTACCCAACAGCGGGCTCACAGTCTAGAAGGGGGAGACAGACAACAAAACCAAATATATTAACAAAATAAAATAAAAAATAAAAGCACTGTTCTAAGCGCTAGTGAGGTTACAGGGTGATCAGGTTGTCCCACGGAGGGCTCACAGTTTTAATTCCCATTTTACAGATGAGGTAACTGAGGCCCAGAGAAGTGAAGTGACTTGCCAAAAGTCACACAGCTGATAACTGGCGGAGCCGGGACTTGAAGCCATTCTGACTCCAAAGCCCGTGCTCTTTCCACTGAGCCATGCTGCTTCTCTTAATAATAATGGCATTTATTAAGCGCTTACTATGTGCAAAACACTGTTCTAAGCGCTGGGGAGGTTGCAAGGGGATCAGGTTGTCCCAGGGGGGCTCACAGTCTTAATCCCCATTTTACAGATGAGGTAACTGAGGCACAGAGAAGTTAAGTGGCTTGCCCAAAGTCACACAGCTGACAATTGGAGGAGCCGGGATTTGAACCCATGACCTCTGACTCCAAAACCCGGGCTCTTTCCACTGAGCCACGCTACCCAAAAACGGGCTCACAGTCTAGAAGGGGAAGACGCACATCAAAACGAGCAAACAGGCATCAGTAGCATCATTATAAATACATACTCTTCAATCATATTTATTGAGGGCTGTGTGCAGAGCACTGTCCATTCATTCATTTGATCATATTTTCCAAAGCTGGATCTGCCTGGCCCCACGTTTGGGCTTCCATCTTTCTTATCCCTTCAAACTGGAGGGAGAAAGGGCGGAGGCTCTCAGGCAGTTTGGGAAACAGAGAGAAATCCAGAAAGGCAGAGAAGGAGGGGTGGCCCAGAAAGTTAGACAGACATGGATACAGAAATGTGGTTGTGGGTAGAGGGGTTGGGGGAGAGAGCAGAGATGGAGAGATACCACGAGAGACAGAAGCAGCCGGTTGGATTGAATTCAGTGTCTATGATCCAGATCTACAGTCAGAGACACAGAAACCCAGATCCAGGAAAACATAGACCAAGATCCCCAGCAGAGACACAGGAATAGAGAAGCAGCGTGGCCTGGGAGTCCGAAGGACTTGGGTTCTAATCCTGACTCCACCCTGTGTGACCTTGGGCAATGAATAATAATATAATAACAATATAATAATATAATGAATAATTAGTTAACTGCTCTGGGCCTCAGTTACCTCATCTGTAAAATGAGGATTAAGACAGGGACTGTGTCCGACCTGATTAACTTGTTTCTCCTCCAGTGCTTAGAACAGTGCTTGGCACGTAGTAAGTGCTTAACAAGTACCATTATTATTAGTAGTAGTAATAATAATAATAATTGCTGAGTTGTACTTGTCAAGCGTTTAGTACGGTGCAGCGTGGCACAGTGGAAAGAGCACGGGCTTGGGAGTCACTTCTCTGTGCCTCAGTTATCTCATCTGTAAAGTGGGGATTAAGACCACGAGCCCCACGTGAGACAGAGACTGTGTCCAACCAGATTACCTTGTATCTACCCCAGTGCTCAGAACAGCGCTTGACACATAGTAAGCGCTGAACAAATATCATCATTAGTAGTAGTAGTAGTAGTAGTAGTAGTAGTAGTAGTATACAGACATACAAATCCAGATCCCTAGACAAAGAAATGGAAGAGAGCCACAGAGACATAGCAGAGATGATGAGAAGTAGTGGAACCAGAGACACAGTGAAGACACAGAGGCAGAGTGGACACACAGAGACATACCGGAGATGACCATATTATTATTATTATTCGTATTAATGTCCTAATTCATATTCGTGTCTTTATTCATATTAATGTATTTCATTCATTTTAACGTTTGTCTCCCCCTCTAGACTGTAAACTCATTATAACAATAATAATAACGATGGCATTTGTTAAGCGCTTACTGTGTGCCAAGCACTGTTCTAAGCGCTAGGGGGGATACAAGGTAATCAGGTTGCCCCACATGGGGCTCACAGCCTTAATCCCCATTTTACAGATGAGGAAACTGAGGTACAGAAAAGTTAAGTGACTTGCCCAGGGTCACACAGCTGACAAGTGGCGGAGCTGGGATTTGAACCCGTGACCTCTGCCTCCAAAGCCCGGGCTCTTTCCACTGAGCCACGCTGCTTCTCCATTATGGGCAGGGAATGCGTCTGTTCAAGTGCTTAGTACGGTGCTCTGCACATAGTAAGCGCTCAATAAATATGGTTAATTGAATGATCGGAGGTAGTGGAATTACAGAAACATAGTGGGGACCTAGAGACCCAGTGGAGACCCAGAGGCGTGGCTGAAGCAGTGACAGAGACAAAGACAAAGCCTCAGAGACGGACACCAAAATCGGGTAGAGAGACGGACATTAGCCCAGAAGCATCGCCACGTTGACCACATTGACCTGCAGGATCAAGTGGAAACACGGAGGCACAGAGGTGGAGAGGCCTGAGATTGTAATCACCTTCTTTCATTCATTAATTCATTCAATCGTATTTATTGTGTCATTTTACTGTCCGTTAATAATAATAATAATAATAATAATAATGGTATTTGTTAAGCACTTACTATGTGCAAAGCACTGTTCTAAGCACTTGGGAGGTTACAAGGTGATCAGGTTGTCCCACGGGGGGCTCACAGTTTTAATTCCCCTTTTACAAATGAGGTAACTGAGGCACAAAGAAGTCAAGTGACTTGCCCAAAGTCACACAGCTGACAGTTGGTGGAGCTGGGATTTGAACCCATGACCTCTGACTCCAAAGCCCGGGCTCTTTCCCCTGAACGACGCTGGTCCCGGTACAGCACTCTGCACACAGTGTCTGTCTCCTCTGCTCTAGGCTGTAAACTCGTTGTGGTCTGGGAATGTTTCTGTTTATTGTTGTCTTGAACTCTCCCAAGCGCTTAGTACAGTGCTTTGCACACAGTAAGCATTCAGTAAAGAGGAAGGAAGGAAGGAAGGAAGGAAGGAAGGAAGGAAGGAAGGAAGGAAGGAAAAAAGGAAGGAATCCGAGACACTAACCTATCAATGCTCTGCACTCACTAGGCGTCAGTCCCACCTCAGGGTCTTTTATCCTCTAAACTGTAAGATTGTTGTGGGCAGGGAACGTGTCTGTTTATTGTTCTGTCATATTTTTCCAAGCGCTTAGTACAGTGCTCTGCCTACAGTAAACATTCAATAAATCCGATTGACTGACTGACAGCGCTCTGCACACAGTGGGCTCAGTCACTGATGAGGAGTCAGAGACACCAACACAGAGACAGTGGCCATCAATCAGTCCAATCCTAAATACCAATACCTTGTTGGGGAGAAGGGAGAGAGGGGGCTACCCAGGGGATTTCTGGAGCCACAAGAGTGCTCTGCACACAGTAAGCGCTCAATAAATACGATTGAATGAATGAATGAATAATCCAGACTCCTAGTTTCTTAGGAAACACTTCAGAGAGACCCCCCCCAAGCCTCCTCTCTGGCCTTCACTTCCTCAGAGCATCCTTCCCCCTCTCCCCCAGGAAGCTCCTTTTAGTACCAAAGCAGCAGTTGGGGGCTGACTTTTTACCCCACTCCATTCCAGTTCCCCCATCTGTTTTTTTTTTTTTAAATAGCATTTGTTAAGCGCTTACTATGTGCTAGAAACTGTTCTAAGTGCTGGGGTAGATACAAGGTGATCAGGTTGGACACAGTCCCTGTCCAACATGGGGCTCACGGCCTTAATCCACATTTCTTACAGATGAGGTAACTGAGGCCCAGAGAAGTGAAGTGACTTGGCCAAGGTCACCCAGCAGACAAGTGGTGGAGCCAGGATGAGAACTCAGGTCCTTCTGTCTCCTCTATTCTCTTGGCCACGGTGCTCTGTTTGCCTCTTCCCTTTCAGCAGCTAGTTCTAAACCTCCTGACCCCCACCACCACCCACCCCCTCCTCTAGACTGAAGCTTCCTGTGGGCAGGGAATGTGTCTACCAACCCTCTTGCAGTGCACTCTCCTAAGCACTCTGCACACAGTAAGCACTCAATATCGGGACCTGGGCTGCGTCCAACCTGAAAGGCGTGTATCTACCCCCAGCTCTTAGTATGGTGCTGATACATAGTAAGCACTTAACAAAAACTATCAAAAATATGAATGATTGATTGATAAAAGGCCGAATTCCTGGTCCAGTCAGGCCTGGCTGTGGTCCCCCAAATCAGAGCTCCGACTGTGGCCCTGGGCCCACCGGGATGGGCACAGCGATTCCAGGATCACCAGATAATAATTATGGTATTTGTTTAGCGCTTACTATCTGCCAAGCACTGTTCTAAGCTCCTAAAACAGAGAAGTTGTGTCCCATCTTCAGCCTTCTACTTAGCCATGAGAGAGTGAGACTCCACTGCTGAGCCCTTCTGCGCCCAGAGCCTGGAATTTTGTTTTCCAGCTTCGCCCGATCCCCTGGAAGAAGAAGGGCTCCAACCTCTACCCCGGCTGGGGGCTGCAGTCTACACACATTTCCCCCAGCGAAGGAGAGAGGAACGGTCAGAATGACGGACAGAAGCAGAGAGGTGAAGCGGGAGATGGATATAGTCAGCCGGTCATATTTATTGAGTGTTTCCTGTGTGCAGAGCACTGTACTAAGCGCTTGGGAGAGTATTCACTCAGTCATTCAATCAATCATATTTATTGAGCGCTTACCATGTGCAGAGCACTGTATTAAACGCTTGGGAAGTACAAGTTGGCCACATATAGAGACAGTCCCTACCCAACAACGGGCTCACAATCTAGAAGGGGGAGACAGACAACAAAACAAAACATGTGGACAGGTGTCAAAGTCGACAGAACAAATAGAATTAAAGTTATAGGCACATCATTAACAAAATAAATAGAATAGTAAATACGTACAAGTAAAATAAGTAGAGTAATAAATCTGTACAAATATATATACAAGTGCTGTGGGAAGGGGAAGGAGGTAGGGCCGGGGGGATGGGGAGAAGGAGAGGGAAAAGGCGGCTCAGTCTGGGAAGGCTGCTTGGAGGAGGTGAGCTCTCAGTAGGGCTTTGAAGGGAGGAAGAGAGCTAGCATATGAAACAATAGAACAGACGCGTTCCCTGCCCAAAACGAGCTTATGGTCTAGAGGGGAGGACAGACATTAAGAGAAAGAAATAAATGACAGATGTGGACCTAAGTGGTGTGGAGCTGGGAGGTGGGATGAATAAAGGAAGGAAGACAGGGAGATGCAGAAGGGAGAGAGAGAAGAGGAAAGGAGGGCTTTGTTGGGGAAGGCCTCTTGGAGGAGAGAGAGACAGGGAGAAAACCAGGGAGATGAGCAGAGAGGCAGGAAGAGTCAGGGAGACGTAGATGGCTAAAGAGAGGGAAAGAGAGATGAATCAGTGACATTTATTGAGCACTTTACATGTGCAGAGCACTGTACTAAGCCCTTGGGAGGGTCCAATACAACAGAGTTAGTAGATGCCATCCCCTATTGATGCCTGTCTGCTTGTTTTGTTTGGTTGTTTATCTCCCCCTTCTAGACTGTGAGCCCGTTGTTGGGTAGGGACCGTCTCTTTCTGTTGCCGAATTGTACTTTCCAAGAGCTTAGTACAGTGCTCTGCACACAGTAAGTGCTCAATAAATACGATTGAACGAATGAATGAATGATCCTTACCCGCGTGACGGTAAACTCTGTTCTCTAGACTGTAAACTCGTTGTGGGCAGGGAATGTCTGTATATTGTTGTGTTCTCCCCTCCCAAGCCCTTAGTACAGTGCTCTGCACACAGTAGGGGCTCAAGAAATACAACTGAATGAATGAATGAGGAGCTTACAGTCTAGACGTTTCGCAGCGGGCAAGTAGAGAGTCCATCTCGAAGAGGCAGGTAGAGAGACAGACAGACAGGTGGGCGGAGACAGGGAGACAGGTAGGGAGAGAGACACGCATGTAGGAAGAGAGAGACAGAGAGACAAGCAGCAGTAGAGGGAGAAAGGCGAAGAGAGACAGAGAGACAGGCAGCAGTAGAGGGAGAAAAGCGAAGAGAGACAGAGAGGCAGAAATGGAGAGAGAAGAGCAAAAAGGATCAATGAAAGGCAGACGGATGGGCAGGGTAGAGGGTAGAGGGGGTGATGAAGCTCTCTTCCTCCCTTCAAAGCCCTACTGAGAGCTCACCTCCTCCAAGAGGCCTTCCCAAATTGAGCCCCCTCTTTCCTGTCCTCCACCCCATCCCCCCGCCTTACCCCCTTCCCCTCCCCACAGCGCCTGTATATATATCTGTACAGATTTCTTCCTCTATTTATTTAACTTGTACATATTTACTATTCTAGTTATTTTGTTCATGAGGTGCATTTAGCTTTAATTCTCTTCTGACGACTTGACACCTGTCCACATGTTTTGTTCTGTTGTCCGTCTCCCCCTTCTAGACCGTGAGCCCCGTTTTGGGGTAGGGACCGTCTCTGTCTGTTGCCCATTTGTCTTTCCCAAGCGCTTAGTCCAGTACTCTGCACACAGTAAGCGCTCAGTCAAGACGATTGAATGAATGAATGAATGAATGAGTGAATGAATGAATGAATGAAGAAGGACCAGGCGGCCAGAGGGAGGTGTTCCAGGGAGCGGAAGGGCGCTGTGAGAAGAGGCGGGAGTCCAGGCCCAAGACCCGCCCCCAAGACGGAGCTTGGAGGATTCCTCGCCTTATACGGAGCTGGGATTCCCCCGGCCCGGCCCCCGGCCCCGCCTGGATCCCGGTGGGAAGCGCTGGATGCTATTCCCCTTCGGGATGCTGAGGCTGAGGATGCTGCCGCCGGGGGCGGGGACAGTGGAGCCGGATCCCCGCCACCCCCTCCCCCGCATCTCCCTCCCCGGGAGCCAAGGACGGGGATTCAATCAATCAATCAATCAATATTTTGTTAATATGTTTGGTTTTGTTCTCTGTCTCCCCCTTCTAGACTCTGAGCCCACTGTTGGGTAGGGACCGTCTCTATATGTTGCCCACTTGGACCTCCCAAGCGCTTAGTACAGTGCTCTGCACACAGTAAGCGCTCAATAAAGACGATTGATTGATTGATTGATTAAGCGCTCACACACAGACTTCCCAAGCGCTTAGAACAGTGCTCTGCACACAGTAAGCGCTCAATAAATACGATTGATTGATTGATTAAGCGCTCACACACAGACTTCCCAAGCGCTTAGTCCAGTGCTCTGCACACAGTAAGCGCTCAATAAATACGATTGATTGATTGACTGATTGAGCGCTCACACACAGCAAGCTCTGCCCACAGCAAGCGCTCAATAAAAACGTCTAGAAATAAATAAGAATAAATAAGTCTAGAAATACAGTCTTCTAGACTGTGAACCCACTGTTGGGTAGGGACCGTCTCTATATGTTGCCAACTTGTACTTCCCAAGCGCTTAGTACAGTGCTCTGCACACAGTAAGCGCTCAATAAATACGATTGATTGATTGATTGATTGAATGAATGAATCGAAGCCAAATGGGTCTGGGGGCGGGGGAGGGAGCTCATAACGCTGCCCAGGGTGGACGCCGCCCCCAGCCCCCCGCCCCCCGCAGCCTCCGTGGTCACCCCAGTCCTGACGGGGCTCCAGAAGCCCCCCACCCCCGGCCCTTTGAGGAGCAGCGTGGCTCAGTGGAAAGAGCCCGGGCTTAGGAGTCGGAGGTCCTGGGTTCTAATCCCGGCTCCATCACTTGTCAGCTGTGGGACCTCACTTTTCTGCGCCTCAGTTCCCTCATTTGGAAAATGGGGATGAAGACTGTGAGCCCCACGTGGTACAACCTGATGACCTTGTACCTCCCCCGGCGCTTAGAACAGTGCTCGGCACTTAATTAATTAACTAATAATGGCATTTATTAAGCACTTACTATGTGCAAAGCACTGTACACAGTAAGTGCTTAACAAATACCATCATTATTCTCCTTCTTCTTCTTTTTATTATCCAAGCACGGGCTTGGGGGCCAGAGGTCATGGGTTCTAATCCCAGTTCCGCCACATGTCTGCTGTGTGACCTTGGGCAAGTCACTTAACTTCTCTGAGCCTGTTACCTCATCTGTAAAATGGGGATTAGGCCTGTGAGCCCTACTTGGGACAACCTGATCACCTTGTATCCTCCCCCCCAGCGCTTAGAACAGTGCTTTGCACATAGTAAGTGCTTAACAAATGCCATGATTATTATTAGTAGTAGTATTCTCTGGGCCTCAGTTCCCTCACCTGGAAAACGGGGATGGAGACTGTGACAGGAGCAACCTGATCACCTTGTATTTCCCCCCTCCCCAGCGCTTAGAACAGTGCCTGGCACATAGTAAGGTTTAATCAATCAATCATATTTATTGAGCACTTGCTGTGTGCAGAGCACTGTACTAAGCGCTTGGGAAGTCCAAGTTGGAAACATATAGAGACAGTCCCTACCCCACAGTGGGCTCACAGTCTAGAAGACTGTGCTCAACAAATACCATCATTATTACTATTGTCACTTAACTTCTCTGCACCTCAGCTACCTCACCTGTAAAATGGAGATTGACCGCGAGCCCTCCGTGGGACAACCTGATCACTCTGTAGCCTCCCCCAGCGCTTAGAGCAGTGCTCTGCACGTAGTAAGCGCTTCATCATCATCATCATCATCAATCGTATTTATTGAGCGCTTACTACGTGCAGAGCACCGTACTAAGCGCTTGGGAAGTACAAATTGGCAACATCTAGAGACAGTTCCTACCCAACAGTGGGCTCACAGTCTAAAAGGGGAAGACAGAGAACAAAACCAAACAAACTAACAAAATAAAATAAATAGAATAGATATGTACAAGTAAAATAAATAGAGGAATAAATATGTACAAACATATATACATCTATCCAGGTGCTGTGGGGAAGGGAAGGAGGTAAGAAGGGGGGGATGGAGAGGGGGACGGGGGGGGGGGAGATCATCAATCGTATTTATTGAGAGCTTACTATGTGCAGAGCACTGTACTAAGCGCTTAAGTGCACTGTACTAAGCGTTATTATGATGATTGTGATCCCCCTGCTCCCTTTTGGGCCGGGGGAGACACCCGGGGCCGTCTGGGCTCCGTTCCCTTCTCCCGGGAGCCGTCTTAGCCCCCTCCCACCTCGGCCCGTCTCCCCCTCCCTCGTTCTTCGTCATGCTGATGACGTCGGAAGCCGGAGATGGAAGAGCGGGGCCCCCCTCCTTGCGGGGCGCTTAGTCCAGCCCCCCATCTCTCCCCTCCCCACGCCCGAGCGGGACTATATAAGGGCCAGCGAGGCCGGCGACGGGGCCAGAGCAGCCGAGGGGAGCCGGAGCCGGAGAGAGAAGGGGGAGACAGAGGAGTAGGAGGAGGAGGAGGAGGAGGAGGAGGAGGAGAAGAAGAAGAAGAAGAAGAGGAGCAGCGTCTGGGCGGGGACCCAGGTGTCCGGGAGCTCCGTCGCCCACCATGTACCGTTCCACCAAGGGCGCCTCCAAGGCGCGAAGAGACCAGATCAACGCGGAGATCCGCAGCCTCAAGGAGCTGCTCCCGCTGGCCGAGGCCGATAAGGTGCGCCTCTCCTACCTGCACATCATGTCTCTCGCCTGCATCTACACCCGCAAGGGCGTCTTCTTCGCCGCAGGTGAGCGCCCCGCCGGATCCGCACCCGCTCCCGGATGGGGGCCGGCCCGGGAGGGGAGGGCGGGGGACCCCTCTGGCCGGAGGGATGGGGAGCAGAGAGCATCCCCTCTCCCCTCCTGCGCTCCCCGAGCTCCTTCTAGAAGGGGATCCCCCGGCTTCTGGAGAGCGGAGGAGATGCTCCCCGAGTCCCTTTAAGCTGGGACCGTACGGCCCCTGGAGAGCAGCTTCTGGAGAGCGGAGATGCTCCCCGAGTCCCTTTAAGCGGAGACCCTCCGGCCCCTGGAGAGCGGAGATGCTCCCCGAGTCTCTTTAAGGGGGGACCCCTCCGGCTTCTGGAGAGCGGAGATGCTCTCCGAGTCCCTTCAAGCGGGGACCCTCTGGACTCTGGAGAGCAGCTTCTGGAGAGCAGAGATGGTCCCCGAGTCTCTTTAAGCGGGGACCTCCCGGCTCCTGGAGAGCGGAGATGCTCTCCGAGCCCCTTTAAGCGGGGACCTCCAGGCTTCTGGAGAGCAGAGATGGTCCCCGAGTCTCTTTAAGCGGGGACCTCCCGGCTCCTGGAGAGCGGAGATGCTCTCCGAGCCCCTTTAAGCGGGGACCTCCAGGCTTCTGGAGAGCAGAGATGCTCTCCGAGCCCCTTTAAGCGGGGACCCCCAGGCTTCTGGAGAGCGGAGATGCTCCCCAAGATCCTCTAAGCTGGGACCTCAGGCTTCTGGAGAGCAGAGATGCTCTCCGAGCCTCTTTAAGCGAGGACCCCCCGGCTTCTGGAGAGCGGAGATGCCCCCCGAGTCCCTTTAAACGGGGACCCTCCGGCCTCTGGAGAGCAGCTGCTGGAGAGCAGAGATGCTGCCGGAGTCTCTTTAAGCAAGGACCCCCAGGCTTCTGGAGAGAAGAGGTGCTCTCCGAGCCCCTTTAAGCAAGGACTCCCAGGCTTCTGGAGAGAAGAGGTGCTCTCCGAGCCCCTTTAAGCAGGGGTCCTCCGGCTTCTGGAGAACAGAGATGCTCCTCGATTCTCTTTAAGGGGGGACCCCCCCTCCCCGGCCTCTGGAGAGCGGAGATGCTCCTCGAGCCCCTTTAAGAGGGGACCCACCCCGGCTTCTGGAGACCAGAGATGCTCCCCGAGCCTCTTTAAGCAGGGACCCTCCCGCTTCTGGAGAGCAGGGGCTCCCCCTGAGCCCCTTTAAGCGAGGATCCCCCGGCTTCTGGAGAGCAGCTTCTGGAGAGCAGAGATGCTCCCCGAGCCCCTTTAAGCGGGGAACCCCCTGGCCTCTGGAGAGCAGAGATGCTCCCTGAACCCCTTTAAGCAGGTACCCCCCGGCCTCTGGAGAGCTGAGATGCTCCCCAAGCCTCTTTAAGGGGAGACCCCCGGCTTCTGGAGAGCAGAGATGCTCCCCGAGCCTCTTTAAGGGGAGACCCCCCGGCTTCTGGAGAGCAGAGATGCTCCCCGAGCCTCTTTAAGGGGAGACCCCCGGCTTCTGGAGAGCAGAGATGCTCCCCGAGCCTCTTTAAGGGGAGACCCCCCGGCTTCTGGAGAACAGAGATGCTCCCCGAGCCTCTTTAAGGGGAGACCCCCGGCTTCTGGAGAGCAGAGATGCTCCCCGAGCCTCTTTAAGGGGAGACCCCCCGGCTTCTGGAGAGCAGAGATGCTCCCCGAGCCTCTTTAAGGGGAGACCCCCGGCTTCTGGAGAGCAGAGATGCTCCCCGAGCCTCTTTAAGGGGAGACCCCCGGCTTCTGGAGAGCAGAGATGCTCCCTGAGCCTCTTTAAGGGGAGACCCCCCGACTTTTAGAGAGCAGAGAGAGAAGCGGGCTAGAGGCGGGCAAAGCCCGGGCAGAGCGGGGGAGCGTCCCGGGGCCCGGGGTCCTGGCTGGGCGCAGAGAGGGCTAAGTCCGGGGGAGCCGGCGGGCCCGTCCGTCCATCTATCCATCCATCCATCCAACCGTCCGGGGGACCGTCTGTCCGCGGTGCTGAAGCCGCTGTCCGCCGGCCGCAGCACGTCCCGGGCTCTGCGCCTTTTTGGGGGGCGGCGGACAGCGGGTGGGCTCCGGGGCTGAGCCCCTGGGCCGTCCCGCTGAGCCCGCCCCCCTCCCTCCCGGTCCCCCACAGGCGCCCCCCGGGCCGGGCCCTCGGGCCTGCTGTCGGCCCAGGAGCTGGAGGACATGGTGGCCGCGCTGCCCGGCTTCCTGCTCGTCTTCACGGCCGAGGGCAAGCTGCTCTACCTCTCGGACGGCGTCGGAGACCACCTGGGCCACTCCATGGTGAGCGGCGGGCCGGGCCGGGACCCCGGGGGGCGAGGCGGGGGGGGGACCCCCCAAGGCCGGCTGCCCAGCCGGGCCCGGTCCTGCGAGGAGGAGACCCTGGGCTCCTCTCTGACGGCCCCATCTCCCGCAGGTGGACCTGGTTGCCCAGGGCGACAGCATCTACGACATCATCGACCCCGCTGACCACCTCACCGTGCGCCAGCAGTTGGCCCTCCCCTCCGGCCCCGACACCGGTAAGCGCCACGCTTCTCATCATCATCATCATCATCATCATCAATCGTATTTATTGAGCGCTTACTGTGTGCAGAGCACTGGACTAAGCGCTTGGGAAGTACAAATTGGCAACATATAGAGACAGTCCCTACCCAACAGTGGGCTCACAGTCTAAAAGGGTCTTCGTCCCCCCTCATTCATTCGCCCAGTCGTACTGACTGAGCCCTGACTGTGTGCAGGGCACTGGACTAAGCGCTTGGGAAGTTCAAATCGGCCACAGATAGAGACGGTCCCTACCCAAAAACAGGGCACACAGTCTAGAAGGGGGAGGCAGACGACAAAACAGAACAGGTAGACAGGTGTCAAACCATCAGAATAAATAGAATTGTAGCTAAATACACATTAATAAGCAGCGTGGCCCAGTGGAAAGAGCCCGGGCTTGGGACTCAGAGGTCACGGGTCCTTATCCCGGCTCCGCCACATGCCTGCTGTGTGACGTTGGGCAAGTCACTTCACTTCAGAAGCAGCGTGGCTCAGCGGAAAGAGCCCGGGCTTTGGAGTCAGAGGTCACGGGTTCAAATCCCGGTTCCGCCAACTGTCAGCTGGGTGACTTTGGGCAAGTCACTTAACTCCTCTGTGCCTGTTACCTCATCTGTTAAATGGGGATGAAAACTGTGAACCCCCCGTGGGACAACCTGATCACCTTGTAGCCTCCCCAGGGCTTAGAACGGTGCTTTGCCCGTAGTAAGCGCTTAACAAATACCATCATTGTCATTATTATTCTCCGGGCCTCAGTTCCCTCATCTGTAAAATGGGGATGAAGAGTGTGAGCCCCCCGTGGGACAACCTGATCACCTTGTACGTTTGGTTTTGTTCTCTGTCTCCCCCTTTTAGACCGTGAGCCCACTGTTGGGTAGGGACTGTCTCTATATGTTGCCAACTTGGACTTCCCAAGTGCTTAGGACAGTGCTCTGCATACAGTAAGCGCTCAACAAATACGATTGATTGATTGATTGATTGTATCCCCCGAGCGCTTAGAACAGTGCTTGGCACCCAGTAAGCGCTTAACAAATGCCATCCTTATTAGTAGTAGTAAAATAGAGTAATAAATATTTACAATTATATACAAGTGCTGTGGGGAGGGGCAGAGGGAGGGAGGGGAAGGCCTCCTGGAGGAGATGAGCTCTCAGTAGGGCAGGTGAGCCCCTCCACCTCCTCTTCCCTGGCTTCTCCCTGCTCCGCCTGACCCTCTCATCCCCACTTTTCCCTCACCAGACCGGCTGTTCCGCTGCCGCTTCAACACCTCCAAGTCCCTGAGACGCCAGAGCGCGGGCAACAAACTCGTGCTGATCCGGGGCCGCTTCCACTCACCCCCGCCCGGACCCTACTGGGCGGGCAACCCCGTCTTCACCGCCTTCTGCACCCCCCTGGAGCCCCGACCCCGGCCCGGCCTAGGCCCCGGTCCCGCCTCGCTCTTCCTGGCCGTGTTTCAGACCCGCCACGCCAAGGACCTGTCCCTGCTCGACGTCTCTGAGAGGTGAGAACTGACCCCTCCAACTCTCGGGGGTCTCTGGAGTTGGGGGGGAAGGGGTGGGGAGAGGCCTGGGGCTGACCTACCTCCTTCCTCTACCTCCCCAGTGTCCTCTTCCACCTGGGCTTCGAGCACAGCGAGCTGGTCTGCAAGTCGTGGTATGGATTACTGCACCCGGAGGACTTGGCCCTCGCTTCGGCTCAGCATTTCCGCCTGCGTGAGTGTCTCCCAGGCTTCGGGGGGCGAGGGGGCGGGAGTCGTGGTAGCAGGCTGTTATCTATTTATCAGAATAAAAAGAACGGTAGCAATGCCACTTGTCAGCTGTGTGACTTTGGAAAAGTCACTTCACGTCTCTGGGCCTCAGGTACCTCGTCTGTAAAATGGGGATTAAGACTGTGAGCCCCCTGTGGGGCAACCTGATCACCTTATAACCTCCTCAGGGCTTAGAACAGTGCTTCGCACGTAGTAAGCACTTAATAAATGCCCACATTAATAAGCAGCGTGGCTCAGTGGAAAGAGCCCGGGCTTGGGAGTCAGAGGTCATGGGTTCTAATTCCAGCTCCGCCACATGTCTGCTGTGTGGCATTGGGCAAGTCACTTCACTTCTCTGGGCCTCAGTTCCCTCATCTGTAAAATGGGGATGAAGAGTGTGAGCCCCACGTGGGACACCAAAGGGGCAGGGACTCAGCCAGGGGCTTCGGGGTGAGGTAGGCCCAACCGGGCGGAAGAGCCGCAGAGAGCGAGTGTTGGGTTGTTGTTGCTTTTTAGTCCTACTGGTTAAGCGTTTACTATGTGTCAGGCACTGTTCTAAGCGCTGGGGGAGACACAGGATCCTCAGGTTGGACCCGATCCCTGTCCCACCTAGGGATCGCAGATTGTAAACTCGTTGGTGGCAAGGAAGGTGTCTGTTTAGTCATTCAATCGTATTTATTGAGCTCTGACTGTGTGCAGAGCACTGTACTAAGCGCTTGAGAAGTACAAGTCTGCAACGTATAGAGACGGTCCCTACCCGACAACGGGCTCACAGTCTATTGTTGTGTGGTACTCTCCCGAGCGCTTAGGACAGTGCTTGCCACACAGTAAAGGCTCAATACATAGGATCAGGAGGGAGGAGGTTCTGCTCCCCATTTTACAGCTGATGGAACTGAGGCCCAAAGAAGCAAAGTGATTTGCCCAAGGTCTCACAGCAGACAAGTGGCAGAGCCGGGATCCTCTCATTCCCAGGCCCGGGCTCTTTCCACTAGGCCATGCTAGAGAAGTGGCGTGGCTCAGTGGAAAGAGCATGGGCTTTGGAGTCAGAAGGCATGGGTTCAAATCCCGGCTCTGCCAGTTGTCAGCTGTGTGACTTTGGGCAAGTCACTTCACTTCTCTGGGCCTCAGTTACCTCATCGTAAAATGGGGATTAAGACTGTGAGCCCTCCATGGGATAACCTGATCACCTTTTACCTCCCCACTGCTTAGAACAGTGCTTTGCACATAGTAAGTGCTTAATAAATGCCATCATCATTATTATTATCATTTTCCATCAATCAATCAACCCATCGATCCATCATATTTCTTTAGAGCTCCAAGTGTGCAGAGCACTGTAATAATAATAATAATGGTATTTGTTAAGTGCTTACTATGTGCCAAATACTGTTCTAAGCACTAAATAATGATGGTATTTGTTAAGCGCTTACTATGTGCCAAACACTGTTCTAAGCACTAAATAATGATGGTATTTAAGCGCTTACTATGTGCCAAGCACTGTTCTAAGTGCTGAATAATGAAGGTATTTGTTAAGCACTTACTATGTGCCAAGCACTGTTCTAAGTGCTGAATAATGAAGGTATTTGTTAAGCACTTACTCTGTGCCAAGCACTGTTCTAAGTGCTGAATAATGATGGTATTTGTTAAGCGCTTACTATGTGCCAAGCACTGTTCTAAGTGCTGAATAATGAAGGTATTTGTTAAGCGCTTACTTTGTGCCAAGCACTGTTCTGAGCGCTGGGGGAGATATAAGGTTATTGGGTTGTCCCAGGTGGGGCTCACAGTCTAAATCCCCATTTTCCAGCTGAGATAACTGAGGCCCAGAGAATAATAATAATAATAACGATGGCATTTGTTAAGTTCTTACAATGTGCAAAGCACTGTTCTGAGCGCTGGGGAGGATACAAGGTGATCGGGTTGTCCCACATGGGGCTCACAGTCTTAATCCCCATTTTACAGATGAGGTAACCGAGGCCCAGAGAATAATAATAATGATGATGATGGCATTTGTTAAGTGCTTACTATGTGCAAAGCACTGTTCTAAGCGCTGGGGAGGATACAAGGTGATTGGGTTGTCCCAGGTGGGGCTCACAGTCTTAATCCCCATTTTACAGTTGAGGTAACCGAGGCCCAGAGAATAATAATAATGATGATTATGGCATTTGTTAAGTGCTTACTATGTGCAAAGCACTGTTCTAAGCGCTGGGGAGGATACAAGGTGATCGGGTTGTCCCACATGGGGCTCCCAGTCTTAATCCCCATTTTACAGACGAGGTCACTGGGGCCCAGAGAAGTGAAGTGATTTGCCCAAAGTCACACAGCTGACAAGCGGCGGGGTCGGGATTAGAACCCACATCCTCTGACTCCCAAGCCCGGGCTCTTTCCACTGAGCCAAGAGTATAACATAACACCTCGGTTTATGGGAGGGGGTTCGTGGGTACAGGCCTGGGGGGGAAGTCAGGGCCAGGAGTTGGGGTGGGGAGGGCTCGCTGGTGGCTGGGGGTTGCGGCAACCTGGACTCAACCTTCTCCGGTCGCCTCCTTCCCGCAGTTGCCGATGGCGGAGACGTGCAGGCAGAGCTAGTGGTGCGGTGGCAAGTGAAATCCGGGAGTTGGCAATGGGTCTATTCCCTGCTGCATCTCGACGGCGCCGAGGGCCCCATCGTAGCCCACAACTATCCCATCAGGTGAGCCGGGAGGACGGGGCCGGCTTCAGGAGGAACCAGCCAGGGAGGGGGCCGGGAAGAGCTGGGGGTCATTCATTTAATAATAACAATAATAATGATAGCATTTATTAAGCACTTACTATGTGCAGTCTTATAGACTGTGAGCCCACCTTTTAGACTGTGAGCCCACTGTTGGGTGGGGACTGTCTCTATATGTTGCCAATTTGTACTTCCCAAGCGCTTAGTACAGTGCTCTGCACATAGTAAGTGCTCAATAAATACGATTGATGATGATGATGATGATGTGCAAAACATTGCTCTAATAATAATAATGGCATTTATTAATAATAATAATAATAATGGCATTTATTAAGCACTTACTATGTGCAAAGCACTGTTCTAAGCGCCGGGGAGGTTACAAGGTGATGAGGTTGTCCCACGGGGGGTTCACAGTCTTAATCCCCATTTTACAGATGAGGGAACTGAGGGCCAGAGAAGTGAAGTGACTTGCCCAAAGTCACACAGCTGACAAGTGGCGGAGCCGGGATTTGAACCGATGACCTCTGACTCCAAAGCCCGGGCTCTTTCCACTGGGCCGTGCTGCTTCCCCAAACACTTACTATGAGCAAAACACTGTTCTAATAATAATAATAATGATGGCATTTATTAAGCACTTACTATGTGCAAAGCACTGTTCTAAGCGCTGGGGAGGTTACAAAGTGATCAGGTTGTCCCGGGGGGGCTCACAGTCTTCATCCCCATTTTACAGTTCAGGTCACTGAGGCCCAGAAAAGTGAAGCGACTCGCCCAAAGTCACACAGCTGGAAATTGGCAGAGCCGGGATTTGAACCCATGGCCTCTGACTCCAAAGCCCGGGCTCTTTCCACTGAGCCATGCTGCTTCATCATTATTATTCATTCATTCAATCGTATTTATTGAGCGCTTACTGTGTGCAGAGCACTATACTAAGCGCTTGGGAAGTACAAGTTGGCAACATATAGAGACGGTCCCTTATTATTATTACTGTAATAATGATGGTATCTGTTAAGCGCTTACTATGTGCCAAGCGAGCACCTATCATGTGCGGAGCACTGTACTGAGCGATTGGGAGCATTCCCTAGAACAACAAACAGACACAGTCCCTGCCCACGACGAGATGAGACTGTGAGGGAGCTGAGGCACAGAGAAGTGAAGTTATTGAAGACTGTGAGCCCACTGTTGGGTAGGGACTGTCTCTATATGTTACCGACTTGTACTTCCCAAGCGCTTAGTCCAGTGCTCTGCACACAGTAAGCGCTCAATAAGTACTATTGAATGAATGAATGAATGACGGTCTAGAGGAGACGGACATCAATAGAAAGAATTGATGAATCTGGATCCAAGTGGTGTGGGGCTGGGAGGGGGCGGATAAACAGAGGGAGCAAGTCGGGGCGACACAGGAGGGGGTGGGCGAAGACGAAAGGGGGGGCCTTAGTCAGGGAAGGCCTCTTGGAGGAGATGGGCCTTCAATAACTTCACTTCTCTGTGCCTCAGTTCCCTCATCTGTAAAATGGGCATTAAGACCGTGAGCCCCACATGGGACCACCTGATTATAATAATAACAATGGTATTTGTTAAGCACTTACTATGTGCCAAGCACTGTTGAGGATCCAAGATAATCAGGTTGTCCCCCGTGGGGCTCGCGGTCTCCCTCCCCATTTTCCAGATGAGGGAACTGAGGCCCAGAGAAGTGAAGTGACTGGCCCAAAGTCACACAGCTGACAAGTGACGGAGCCGGGATTGGGACCCATGACCTCTGACTCCCAAGCCTGGCTCTCTCCACTGAGCCAGGCCGTTTCTTGATGACCCTGCACCTATCCCGGTGCTTAGAACAGTGCTAGGCCCATAGTAAGCAGCGTGGCTCAGTGGAAAGAGCCCGGGCTTTGGAGTCAGAGGTCACGGGTTCAAATCCCTGCTCCGCCAATTTTCAGCTGTGTGACTTTGGGCAAGTCACTTCACTTCTCTGGGCCTCAGTTCCCTCATCTGTAAAATGGGGATGAAGACTGTGAACCCCATGTGAGACAACCTGATCACCTTGTATCCTCCCCAGCGCTTAGAACAGTGCTTTGCACGCAGTAAGAGCTTAATAAATGCCATTATTATTATTATAGTAAGCGCTTAACAAATACCATCGTCATAGTTAGACTTTGGAGTGGGGTGTCATTGTCCATCCGTCCAAACCGGAGTCCTGACGTACCGCCTCTTGTCTGTCCGCCCCCTTCGCAGTGACTCGGAAGCCTGGGGCCTCCGCCAGCAGCTGAGCTCGGAGGACGCTCACTTGGCCTTCGTCCTGGAGTCGGCTGCGGCGCCCACCTTCCCAGCCCCGCTGCTGTCTCCGGAGCAGCCCGCCGAGCCCGACCCCATCTTCGCCGCCGCCTTCGGGGTTCCCGGGAGCTCCGACGTCCCCGGCCCCCCGCCCCCACCTCCCGGGGAGCCCCTTCCACCGCCGCCCAAAGAGCTGGGCTTCGACTACTTGGGGTTCGCCCCCCCGGGGGACCCGGGCAAGGACTTCGCCTGCACCCCGCCCTACACCCCACTCCGGCCGGGCTGCGCCTTTCTCTTCGGCCTCCAGGACCCCTTCCGGGGGGCCCCCCCGGACCAGCCGCCCCCCAGCCCGGCCCCCTTCCCGGCCTTGCTGACCCCAGGCGGCGGCGGTGGCGGGCCCTTCTCCGGACAGATGGCCGGCCCCGTGGGCCAGTTGGTCGGCGACCCCGCCGTCGGAGCCTTTCAGGCCCAGCCGGCCCCCTCCTTCCAAGCCCCACTGACCGGTCCCTTCCCGGAGCCGCCGCCGCCGCCTCCGCCGTGTCCACCAGGCCCCGGAGGGATCTTCCCGGACCAGTTGAGCCCGAGCCCTGCCAAGGCCCACCGCTCGGCCGACGGCTGTGGTTTTCTCTATGAGAAGTTGCCCCCGAGCCCGGACAGCCCCGGCAACGGAGACTGCACCCTCCTGGCCCTGGCCCGGCTGCGGGGTCCACTGTCGGTGGACGTGCCCCTGCTGCCCGAGGGCCTGCTGACCCCGGAGGCCTCCCCGGTCAAGCAGAGCCTGTTCCGCTACTCGGACAAGGAGCGGAGGGAGATCGACAGGCTCATCCGCCAGATCAGCCAGCTGGCCCAGGGCGCGGACGGCCCTCTGGCCGGCGGGGCGAGCGGGGAGGCCGGGCCCGAGCCCCCGGCCCGCAGCCTCTCGCTCCCGGGGGCCGGCCCGTCGGGACCCCCGCTGGACCTCAAGGCCTGGAAGAGCCAGGAGCTGGCCTTCTTGGCTCCTCCCGAAGACCTGCTGCTGCTGCTGCTAGAGGAGGAAAAGTCCGTGGAGGAGGCCTTCGTGGACTTCCCCGCCCCACCGCCGCCACCGCCGCCGCCGGGGGGCTGGGGGTCCGGGAGCCTGGAGGCCGCGGACCCGGGGGGGGGTCCCCTCGCCCTGCACCGACCTGTCCCCGGAAGACCACAGCTTCCTGGAGGACCTGGCCGCCTACGAAACCGCCTTTGAGACAGGTGTCTCAGCGTTCCCCTACGATGGGTTTAGTGATGAGTTGTATCAACTCCAGAGCCGCGTTCAAGACAGCTTCCATGAAGGTGAGCACCGGGGGCCGAGGAGCCTGGATTCGGAGGGGGAGGAGGGGTGGTCCCACAGGCTCGGGCGGGCTCATACGTTCACTCCATCGTATTTACCGAGCGCTGAGCATGTGCCCAGCACTGGACGGAGCGCTTGAGAGAGGGCCGCAGAACCATAAAGCCACACGTTCCCAGCCCGTAAAGAGCCGGAGGTGGTGGATGGGTCTCGGGACGGGGAGGGCGACCCTTCTCCCCAGACCCGTCCCGTCTTGGCCCATTTCCCGATCCTCCCGATCGCCCCCGGCCCGCGCTCCCCTGACGCCTTGGCCTTCCGACTCTAACCGTGTCTCTCCTTCTCTCCCTCTCTCTCCCCAGATGGAAGTGGAGGGGAACCAACGTTTTGAATAAGTCTGTGACTTAACGTCGTCAAGTATGGCATATTGTCATCATGGCGTGGAGCCGTTCTCCACCTCCCCGTGGACTCTGGGGGCATCCCAGGGATGGAAGGGAGGGAGGGGGACAACTGTTCCCCCCACCCACCCCCAGCCTCACCCCCTGAAGGGAAAGGAGGGAGGCGGGAGGAGGGTGGGAAGCATTTTTAAACCGAGAGACTTGACCGATCTGTTTCCATCTCAATCTGTATTCACTCGTAGTGAGTTTCCTTGGATGGGATTCCTATTTAAGCACCGGGGGGGTGGGGGAAGGAAGCGATGCCTTTCCGCCCCACCTCTCCAGGACCCCTGGGGCCCGGCCCGAGTCCTTCCCCCTCCGGGCCCGGCCTCGGCTCGGGAGAGACAGAGCCCCGGCAACGGAAAGTTGCCGTTCCTCGGGGCTACCGACACTCACGTAGAATTGTCTACACTCCAGTAACGGGATTTCAATTCCTACGAACTCTGCCGCCTCAGAGTTTCCTGTGACTTTGGTGTCCCGCGCCTGGGGCGGGGGGCGTCAAGTCACTCTATGTTTCTTTCCGATGAAGGAAGATGTCACGCCGTGTGTGTGTGTGTTTGGGGGTGGGGGGTGGGGGGGGGCGGGGAGGGGAGTCATCCACCCGGCCAGAGCCCGCGGGATCTGTGCCGTCAATCTCGGGCTGCCGTGGTGACTTCGTATCCAACTTTATAATAAAGTCCGGTTTACCTTTTCTATCCCTGGCTGTCGCTGATTTGAGAGAGTCCTGGCTCTGTGACCTTGGGCGAGTCGCTTCATTCTTCTGGGCCTCGGTTCCCCTAGCTGTAAAATGGGGATTAAAACCGTGAGCCCCAGGTGGGACGGAGATTGGGTCCAATCCTACCATCCTGTATCTACCCCAGCACTTAGAAGAGTGCCTGGCACATAGAAAGTGCTTAACAAATACCGTAATTATTATTATTACTTATTGAGTGCTTACCGAGTACGGAGTGCTGTACTAAGGGCTTGGACAGTACGACAATAAACAGACTGGGGTCGGTCTCCGCGCCCCCAGCAACTGCTCGCGACCCAGCCCCGCTGTCTTGGGGGTCCGGGGAGGGATGGGTGGAAAGGCTGAGCCCGCTGTTGGGTAGGGACCGTCTCCATATGTTGCCAACTTGGACTTCCCAAGCGCTTAGTACAGTGCTCTGCACACAGTAGGCGCTCAATAAATACGATTGAATGAATGAATGAATGAATGAAAGGTTCTGGTCTGTGAGTCTTGGGGGAAACTAGCCCCATCCTGGGTTGTGGACACCGGAGACGCAGACTGGGTCATTTCCCTCCGCTCCTCCACTGTTAAAATTCAGTGTGGCCTAGTGGAGAAAGCTCAGGCCTGGGTGTCAGGGGACCTGGGTTCTAATCCTGGCTCCACCACCTGCCTGCTGAGCAGCCTTGGCTAAGTCGCTTCACCTCTCCGGGCCTCAGTTATCTGTAAAATGGGGATTCAACCCCTGTTCTCACCTCCCCTTTAAGACTGTGAGAGAGCGTGTGTCTGTCCTAATTATCGCCTACTAAGCAGCATGGCTCAGAGGAAAGAGCCTCGGGCTTGGGAGTCAGAGGTCGGGGGTTCTAATCCTGGCTCCGCCACTTGTCAGCTGGGTGACTTTGGGCAAGTCACTTCACTTCTCTGGGCCTCAGTTCCCTCATCTGTAAAATGGGGATGAAGACTGTGAGCCCCACGTGGGATAATCTGATTACCTTGTATCTGCCCCAGTGTTTGGAACAGCACTTGGCACATGGTAAGCGCTTAACAAATGCCATCATTATTAGCAGTGTGGCTCAGTGGAAAGAGCCCGGGCTTTGGAGTCAGAGGTCACGGGTTTGAATCCCGACTCATCCACATGTCTGCTGTGTGGCCTTGGGCAAGTCACTTCACTTCTCTGAGCCTCAGTTACCTCAACTGCAAAATGGGGGTTAAGACTGTGAGCCCCCCGTGGGACAACCTGATCACCTTGTAACCTCCCCAGCACTTAGAACAGTGCTTTGCACACAGTAAGCGCTTAATAAATGCCATTATTATTATTACTAAGTTCCAAGCCCTGTATTAAGCATTAATAATAATAATAATAATAATGGCATTTGTTAAGCGCTTACTATGTGCAAAGCACTGTTCTAAGCGCTGGGGAGGTTACAAGGTGATCAGGTTGTCCCACGGGGGGCTCACAGTCTTAACCCCCATTTTACAGATGAGGGAACTGAGGCACAGAGAAGTGAAGTGATTTGCCCAAAGTCACCCAGCTGACAATCTTCTAGACTGTGAGCCCACTGTTGGGTAGGGACCGTCTCTATATGTTGCCAACTTGTACTTCCCAAGCGCTTAGTACAGCGCTCTGCACACAGTAAGCGCTCAATAAATACGACTGAATGAATGAATGAATGAATTGGCAGAGCCGGGATTTGAACCCCTGACCTCTGACTCCAAAGCCCGGGCTCTTTCCACCGAGCCACGCTGACTTGAAAACACAACTATTAGGAAAATTCCAGCCCGCTGACTCCAGCCCAGCGATATGGGTGAACAGGCTGCTATCAGGTGGCAGGAGGAGGGCGACTCCGCACCATTGCCAAGATCCGCCCTTTCCTCTCCATCCCAACCGCTACTCTGCTCATTCAAGCTCTCATCCTATCCCGTCTGGACTACTGCATCAGCCTTCTCTCTGATCTCCCATCCTCGTGTCTCTCTCCACTTCAATCCATACTTCATGCGGCTGCCCGGATCATCTTTGTCCAGAAACGCTCTGGGCATATTACTCCCCTCCTCAAAAATCTCCAGTGGCTACCAATCCATCTGCGCATCAGGCAGAAACTCCTCACCCTGGGCTTCCAGGCTGTCCATCCATTCCTTCGCCCCCTCCTACCTCACCTCCCTTCTGTCCTTCTCCAGCCCAGCCCGCACCCTCCGCTCCTCCGCCGCTAATCTCCTCCCCGTACCTCGCTCTCGCCCGTCCCGCCATCGACCCCCGGCCCACGTCCTCCCCCGGGCCTGGAATGCCCCCAATCCCTCTGCCCATTCGCCAAGCTCGCTCTCTTCCTCCTTTCAAGGCCCTGCGGAGAGCTCACCTCCTCCAGGAGGCCTTCCCAGACTGAGCCCCTTCCTTCCTCTCCCCCTCGTCCCCCTCTCCACCCCATCTTACCTCCTTCCCTTCCCCACAGCACCTGTATATACGTATATATGTTTGTACATATTTATTACTCTATTTATTTTACTTGTACATATCTATTCTATTTTGTTAGTATGTTTGGTTTTGTTCTCTGTCTCCCCCTTTTAGACTGTGAGCCCACTGTTGGGTAGGGACTGTCTCTATATGTTGCCAATTTGCACTTCCCAAGCACCTAGTACAGTGCTCTGCACATAGTAAGCGCTCAATAAATACGATTGATGATGATGAGGAGGAGGAGAGGGGCACGGTGTTTTGAGACGTAGGTACCTGAATAAGTTGGGGTGTTAGCTAGATGTGATTTCTCCCCCCAACCGGTGCCCAGAAAGTACCCTATACTGGATAGGCCGAGTTGTTTTTGAGGAGGGGGCCAATGGGCTATCAAACTCCATCCCCTTCCCTGCCTCAGGGGAAACCTGCTCAAGCCCTGAAATTTTGCTAGCCAGGCTGGCCCAAATAGGCGCCGTGTCGATTGTCTTAAGACTCCCCCCCGCCTCCAGCTCGGTCTGGCCTGCTGGGGTTGGGATGGTGCCTCACGGCATTCTTCCTCGGAAAATTTGCGTGGCTCAGTGGAAAGAGCCCGGGCTTTGGAGTCAGAGGTCATGGGTTCGAATCCCAGCTGTCAATTGTCAGCTGTGGGACTTTGGGCAAGTCACTTCACTTCTCTGGGCCTCATCTGTAAAATGGGGATGAAGACTGTGAGCCCCCGTGGGACAACCTGATCACCTTGGAACTTCTCCAGCGCTTAGAACAGTGCTTTGCACATAGTAAGCGCTTAATAAATGCCATTATTATTATTATTATAATTCCGGCTCTACTGTTTGTTAGCTGTGACTTTGGGTAAGTCACTTCACTTCTCTGGACCTTGGTTACCTCATCTGGAAAATGGGGATGAAGACTGGGAGCCCCACGGGGGAAAACTTAAATACCTTGTAACCTCCCCAGCACTTAGAACAGTGCTCTCTTTCTCCCTTCAAAGCCCTACTGAGAGCTCACCTCCTCCAGGAGGTCTTCCCAGACTGAGCCCCCTCCTTCCTCTCCCCATCCCCCCCTCACCTCCTTCCCCTCCCCACAGCACCTGTATATATGTTTGTACATATTACTCTATTTATTTTACTAGTCCATATTTCCTATTCTATTTATTTTATTTTGTTAATATGTTTTGTTTTGTTGTCTGTCTCCCTCTTCTAGACTGTGAGCCCGCTGTTGTGTAGGGACCGTCTCTATATGTTGCCAACTTGTACTTCCCGACTGCTTAGTACAGTGCTCTGCACACAGTAAGCGATTAATACGACTGAATGAATGAATGCTTTGTACATAGTAAGCGCTTAATAAATTCCATCATTATTATTATTATTATTGTATCTACCCCAGTGCTTAGAACAGTGCTCGGCACATAGTAAGCACTTTAACAAATTTTGAGGGAAGCGGCGTGGCTTAGTGGAAAGAGCCCGGGCTTGGGAGTCAGAGGACGTGGGTTCTAATTCCGGCTCTACTGCTTGTCAGCCGCGTGACTTTGGGCAAGCCACTTAACTTCTCTGGGCCTCGGTTCCCTCATCTGGAAAATGGGGATGAAGACTGGGAGCCCCACATGGGACAACTTGAATACCTTGTGACAACCTGATCACCTTGTAACCTCCCCAGTGCTTAGAACAGTGCTTTGCACATAGTAAGCGCTTAATAAATGCCATTATTATTATTACCCCAGCGCTTAGAACAGTGCTTTGCACATAGTAAGTGCTTAATGCCATCATCATTATTATTATTGTGTCTACCTCAGCGCTAAGAACAGTGCTTTGCACATAGTAAGCGCTTAATAAATGCCATCATTATTATTACCGTGCCTACCCCAGTGCTTAGAACAGTGTTCGGCACATAGTAAGCGCTTTAACAAATTTTGAGGGAAGCGGCGTGGCTTAGTGGAAAGAGCCCGGGCTTGGGAGTCAGAGGATATGGGTTCTAATTCCGGCTCTACCGCCTGTCAGCTGCGTGACTTGGGGCAAGCCACTTAACTTCTCTGGGCCTCGGTTCCCTCGTCTGGAAAATGGGGATGAAGACTGGGAGGCCCACGGGGGAGAACCTGAGACCTTGTATCCCTCCCAGCCCTTAGAACAGTGCTTGGCACGGAGTAAGCGCTTAACAAATACCATCATTATTATGATTTATTTACAAATACCATCATTATTATGATTTATTTATTTATTCCTGTGAGAGAGGCACCTCCGGGGCCCCAAAGGAAAAGGCAAGTCGTTCCCTGGACTGGCCAGCAGGGGGCAGAGTGAGTCTTCAAATAGAGACTGCAGGGCAAAGATTCATTCATTCATTCAATCAATATTTATTGATTGATCAATCTTTATTGATCGATCAATCAATATTTATTGAGCATTTACTGTGCGCACAGCACTGTACTAAGCGCTTGGCCAAGATCTGGAAGTCCATTCATTCATCCAGAGAAGCAGCGTGGCTCAGTGGAAAGAGCGCGGGCTTTGGAGTCAGAGGTCATGGGTTCAAATCCCAGCTCTGCCAATTCATTCATTCAATCGTATTTATTGAGCGCTTACTGTGTGCAGAGCGCTGTACTAAGCGCTTGGGAAGGACAAGTTGGCAACATAGAGAGACGGTCCCTACCCAACAACGGGCTCAATTGTCAGCTGGGTGACTTTGGGCAAGTCACTTCACTTCTCTGGGCCTCGGTTCCCTCATCTGTAAAATGGGGATTGACTGTGAGCCCCCTGTGGGACAACCTGATCACTCTGTAACCTCCCCAGCGCTTAGAACAGTGCTTTGCACATAGTAAGTGCTATGCCAGCGTGGCTCAGTGGAAAGAACCCAGGCTTTGGAGTCAGAGGTCAGGGGTTCAAATCCCAGCTCTGCCAAATGTCAGCTGTGTGACTTTGGGCAAGTCACTTCACTTCTCTGGGCCTCAGTTACCTCATCTGTAAAATGGGGATTAAAACTGTGAGCCCCCCGTAGGACAACCTGATCACCTTGTAACCTCCCCAGCGCTTAGAACAGTGCTTTGCACATAGTAAGCACTTAATAAATGCCATCATCATCATCATTATTCATTCAATCGGATTTATTAAGCGCTTACTATGCGCAGAGCCCAAGTCTGAAAGCACCCCTCTTCGCTGCTTTTCGGGGGGTACAGGGATCGACGGAGATACCCTCCAGCGGGACAACAAGGCTGGAGCTCGGGCCATGCGGACGGCTCACCCTCAGCGGGCAGCACGGCTTAGCGGCTAGAGCCCAAGCCTGAGAATCAAAGTCATGGGTCTAATCTCAGCTCTGCCACTTGCCTGCTGTGGGACCTTGGGCAAGCCCCTTCACTTCTCTGGGCCTCAGTTATCTCATCTGGAAAATGGGGATGAGGGTGGGAGCCCCATAGAGGGACAGGGACAGTGTCCAACCTGATTAACTCATATCTTCCCCGGTGCAGAGCACTGTACTAAGCACTTGGGAAGTACAAATTGGGAACATATAGAGACGGTCCCTTCCCATGCCCTCCCTCCACACATCCACCAAGCTAGCTCTCTTCCTCCCTTCCTCCTACTGAGAGCTCACCTCCTCCAAGAGGCCTTCCCAGACTGAGCCCCCTTTTTCCTCTCCTCCCCATCCCCCCCGCCCTACCTCCTTCTCCTCCCCACAGCACCTGCATATATGTTTGCACAGATTTATTACTCTATTTTTCTTTTACATATTTACTATTCTATTTGTTAATGATGTGCATTTAGCTTTAATTCTATTTGTTCTGACGACTTGACACCTGTCCACATGTTTTTGTGTTGTTGTCCGTCTCCCCCTTCTCGACTGTGAGCCCGTTGTCGGGTAGGGACCGTCTCCATATGTTGCCGACTTGTACTTCCCGAGCACTTAGTCCAGTGCTCTGCACACAACAAGCGCTCAATCAATCAATCGTATTTATTGAGCGCTTATTGTGTGCAGAGCACTGTACTAAGTGCTTGGGAAGTACAAATTGGCAACATATAGAGACAGTCCCTACCCAACAGTGGGTTCACAGTCTAAAAGATATGACTGACTGACTGAATGAATGAATAAATAAATAAAATAGGGGATCTGGACAGCCCGCCCAGCACACGTTCGGTTTGAGGACCAACTCTGTCCCTCACTGGTGGGCTCGGTTTGAGGACCAACTCCGTCCCTTTCTCTTGGGGAATGGGGATGAGCTGGGAGCTGGACAGAAACAGCAGAAAGGTTCGAAGGTTAGGGGTCAGAGGCAGGAATTGAGAGCTGGAGAAGAGGTCAAGATTTCCCTGTCCACCCCCATTCCCAGTCCCCGCCGGGTGAGCACTTCCCCCCCTGCTCCGCTGGCCGGGGTGGGGAGGAGACAAAAGCCACACAGATGACAAGGCGGCTGGGATCAGACACTTATTAAGTACAAAATGAAGAGACACCGCGTCCCGCTTCCTTCCCACGGAGAGGAGCCTCCGACGGCCGGGGTGGGGCCGGGCTGGGCCCGGTCACTTCTTGGCAGCCTCGGCCCGGGCTTCGGCATCTCTGGCCTCCTGGGCGGCTAGGAAGAGGGCCCGCTCCTCCTGGAAGGCCTGCAGCTCCTCCACAGTCAGGCTGGAGGGGAAGGAGACGAGGTCGGACGGGGGCCGAGGGGTTGAGTCCCGGCTCCCGGCCTCCATCATTCCCGCTTCTTACATCTGGGCCCAAAGCCGATCGCTCTCCCCCAGCCCCCCTCAACCTCGCTGGGAACACCCGTATTGCCCCAAGGAACAACGGAAATGGGGCCTCCTCCGAACCCAACTGAACCCCGCTGATCCCAACTGTGAGCCCGTTGTTGGGTAGGGACCGTCTCTATATGTTCATCATCATCATCATCAATCGTATTTATTGAGCGCTTACTATGTGCACAGCACTGTGCTAAGCGCTTGGGAAGTACAAATTGGCGACATCTAGAGACGGTCCCTACCCAACAGTGGGCTCACAGTCTAAAACGGGGAGACAGAGAACAAAACCAAACATACTAACAAAATAAAATAAATAGAATAGAATATGTTGTCATTGTAATTCCCAAGTGCTTAGTCCAGTGCTCTGCACACTGTAAGCGCTCAATAAATAGGACCGAATGAATGAATGAATGAACGCCCATCCCAACACACACTCAACCAGACCAGCAGAGTGGTGTCACTCACACACACTCTCTCTCTCGTTGTGGGCAGGGAATGTATCTGTTATACTGTACTCTCCCAAATGCTTAGTACAGTGCTCTGCACACGATAATCGCTCAATAAATGATACACTTGTTGTGGGCAGGGAATGTATCTGTTATATAGTACTCTCCCAAATGCTTAGTATAGTGCTTTGCACACGATAATCGCTCAATAAATGATACACTTGTTGTGGGCAGGGAATGTACCTGTTATATAGAACTCTCCCAAATGCTTAGTATAGCACACGATAATCGCTCAATAAATGGTACGTCCCCATCCTCCCCCTCCAACACCCCCAGAGAGCTTTGTTCAGGCTGAGAACCTACCAGGATCCCGCTGCCTCCTCCACTGATACTAAACGCTGATAGATGGGGTGCGGAGGTATTGGGGGGCATTGGGGGTGGCTTAGGGGGTTGAATAAAGAGAGACTGTGAAGCCAGGGGTCATGCCTACCAACTCTACTGCGTCGCACTCTCCCAAGCACTTAGTACAGTGCTCTGCAGGCAGCAAGCGCTCAGTAAATACCATTCTTTTTTTTTAAGTTATTTGTTAGGCGCTTATTATGCTCCAGGCACGATACAGAGCGCAGGGATCGATACAAGCTAATCAGGTTGGACAGTCCCCGGCCCAGGTGGGGACCACTGTCTTGATCCCCATTTTACGGATGGGGCCGCTGAGGCTCAGAGATGCCAAGCGACTTACCCAATGTCACGGAGCAGGCAGGTGGCGAAGCCAGGATTAGAACTCAGTTCCTTCTGACTCCAGGCCGTGCCGCTTCTCTTAATACTGTGAGCTCCACATGGGACAGGGACTGCGTCCAACCCGATTTCCTTGTATCCACACCGGCGCTTGGTACGGTTCGCTGTCGGGAGAGCAGCGTGGCTCAGTGGAAAGAGCCTGGGCTTTGGAGTCAGAGGTCAGGGGTTCAAATCCCGGCTCCGCCAACTGTCAGCTGTGTCACTCTGGGCAAGTCACTTCTCTGGGCCTCAGTGACCTCACCTGGAAAATGGGGATGAAGACTGCGAGCCCCCCGTGGGACAAACCTGATCCCCTTGTAACCTCCCCAGCGCTTCGCACACAGTAAGCGCTTCATAAATGCCGTCCCTATTATTATTATTACGGTGCCTGGCACGTAGAAAGCGCTTATCAAATATCGCTATTATTATTGTCTCCCCCTTTTAGACTGTGAGCCCACTGTTGGGTAGGGACTGTCTCTATATGTTGCCAATTTGTACTTCCCAAGCGCTTAGCACAGTGCTCTGCACATAGCAAGCGCCCAATAAATACGATTGATGATGATGATGATGATTATTATTATTATTATTGCTATTAACTGACTGACAGGTGTGTGTCTCTCATTGTCCACCTCAGTCCAGTGCCCAGAGAGCCCGTTCCCGCCCCGCCGTGCCCCTTACTCTCTGACGACGCGGATTCCGAGGGAGCGGGCGCTGCCTATGATGGAGCGGACGACGGAGACCAGGGGGACATCCTGTCGGAGGAAGGCTTCGTCCTGCGCTTTCACCAGGGCGATCTCGTACACGTGCTTCAGGGTCACCAGCCCGGCCACTTCGCGCCCTGGAAGGAGAGGCCAGGGGATTGGCATCCTCGACCAAGGACTGCCGCCCGTCCCCCCCCCATCTCAGTCACCGGAACCCTAACTGTCCCGTCTGGCTCTTTGCTGAATGCTTATGTTGCCAACTTGTACTTCCCAAGCGCTTAGTACAGTCCTCTGCACACCGCAAGCGCTCAATAAATACGACTGAGTGAATGCTTGCGTCTGAGCCACTGGCCTGGCCTGAATAACCTCACTAATAATCACAGTAATGATGATGATAATGACATTTGTTAAGCGCTTACTACGTGCCAGGCACCATACTAAGCACTGGGGTGCATACAAGCAAATGGGGTTGGACGCAGTCCCTGCCCAGCATGGGGCTCACGGTCTCCATCCCCACTTTCCAGATGAAGTAGCGGAGGCTCGGAGAAGTGAAGTGGCTTCATTCATTCACTCAATCGTATTTACTGAGCGCTTACTGTGTGCAGAGCACTGTACTTCGCGCTTGGAAAGTACAATTCAGCAACAAATAAAGACAATCCCTACCCAACAACGGGACTTGCCCAAATCGATCAATTGTATTTATTGAGCGCTTACTGTGTGCACAGCACTGGACTAAGTCACGCAGCAGATAGGTGGCGGAGCCGGAATTAATAATAATAATAATAATAATGATGGCATTTATTAAGTGCTTACTATGTGCTAAGAACTGTTCTAAGCACTGGGGTGGATACAAGGTTATCATCTTGTCCCACATGGGGCTCACAGTCTTAATCCCCATTTTGCGGATGAGGTAACTGAGGCCCAGAGAAGTGCGGTGACTTGCCCAAAGTCACACAGCTGACAAGTGGCGGAGCCGGTATTAAAACCCAGGACCTTCTGACTCCCAAGCCTGGGCTCTAGCCACTAGGCCACACCCCTCCCCTAAAGCCTCCTGGCTTCTTACAGCCGATTTGCCTTCGGCTGAACCCCCAACAGGCTGGGAGGGGACGAATCCAAGCGCTTAGTACAGTGCTCTGCACACAGTAAGCGCTCAATAAATACGACTGCATGAATGAACGAATGCCCTTTGGGTCTTCCACCGCATTCATTCATTTGGAGTCAGAGGTCATGGGTCTATATGTTGCCAATTTGTACTTCCCAAGCGCTTAGTACAGTGCTCTGCACATAGTAAGCACTCAATAAATACGATTGATGATGATGGGTTCAAATCCCCACTCCACCAATTGTCAGCTGTGTGACTTTGGGCAAGTCACTTCACTTCTTTGGGCCTCAGTTCCCTCATCTGGCTCATGAATGAACGAATGCCCTTTGGGTCTTCCACCGCATTCATTCGTTCAATCGTATTTACTGAGCGCTTACTGTGTGCAGAGCACTGGACTAAGCGCTTGGGAGACGCATTCCCTGCCTACGAGCTTACAGTCTAGAGGGGTTGTGCCTTCCCAAAGGGTAAATTGAGGAAAGGAAGAGTTAGAAGCCGGAAAACTCTTCCCTCCTCGCCTCTCTTGCTATAAATTCATTCACTCCTTCAATCACATTTATTGAGCGCTTGCTGTGTGCAGGGCACTATACTAAGCGCTAGGGAAGGACAAGTTGGCAACATATAGAGACGGTCCCTACCCAACAGCGGGCTCACAGTCTGGAAATCTTAGGGGTTTTTATTGCCATTGTTCCAGGCCAGAGGTGCAGGGGCCGAGTTGGCGTGACTGTCTCTGCTTCTCTCAGAGAAGCAGCACGGCTTAGTGGTTAGAGCCCGGGCCTGGGAGCCAGAAGGTCATGGGTTCTAATCCCGGCTCCGCCGCTTGTCTGCTGTGGGACCTTGGGCAAGCCACTTCACTTTCCTGGGCCTCAGTGACCTCATCTGGAAAACGGGGATCGGGACTGTGAGCCCCACGTGGGACAGGGCCTGTGTCCAACCTGAAGCGTGGCTCGGTGGAAAGAGCCCGGGCTTTGGAGTCAGAGGTCATGGGTTCAAATCCCCGCTCCGCCAATTGTCAGCCGGGTGACTTTGGGCAAGTCACTTCACTTCTGTGGGCCTCAGTTTCCCTCATCTGTAAAATGGGGATTAAGACTGTGAGCCCCCCGTGGGACAACTTGATCGCTTTGTAACCTCCCCAGCGCTTAGAACGGTGCTTTGCACATGGTAAGTGCTTAATAAATGCCACTATTATTATTATTATTCGCTTGTAGCCACCCCAGCGCTTAGTACAGTGCCCGGTACATAGTAAGCGCTTAGCAAATGCCAGAATTACTATTATTATCTCTGCTTTACCTGCCAATCGGGCCCTGTTGTCCGAGGCTACTGGAGTCCCGGGGGGTAGCCTGGGATTTCCCTGGGGCAGTTTGGACTGTAAGCTGTGTCCAACCTGATTAGCTTGTATCTACCCAGCGCTTAGAACAGTGCTCGACACATAGTAAGCGTCTAAGACCATCCTCATCATCCTCTAGACTGTAGGCTAGAAAAGCAGTGCAGGCTAACGGATAGAGCCCGGGCCTCTGAGTCCTAAGGTCCTGGGTTCTAGTCCCCGGCTCTGCCGCTCGTCCGCTGCGTGACCTTGGATAAGTCGCTTCACTTTTTTTTTTTAATGGCATTTATTAAGCGCTTAGTATGTACAAAGCACTGTTCTAAGCACTGTCACTGGGCCTCGGTGACCTCATCTGGAAAACGAACGCTCAGACTGCGAACCTCAGGTGGGACAGGGACTGTATGCAACCTGATTACCTTGTATCTCCCCCAGCACTTAGAACAGTGTCTGGCACATAGTAAGCGTTTAACAAATACCACTACGATTACTAGTTTTAGCTGTGGGTAGGGAATGGATCCGTTATATTGTGCTGTCCTCTCCCAAGCGCTCAGTACAAGGCCCTGCACACAGTGAGTGCTCAATAAACCTGACTGACGGTGTCAGGACGCACATCCCTCACATCTGGCAGCGTGGCTCAGTGGCAAGAGCCCGGGCTTTGGAGTCAGAGGTCATGGGTTCAAAACCCGGCTCCGCCACTTGTCAGCTGGGTGACTCTGGGCAAGTCACTTCTCTGGGCCTCAGTTCCCTCATCTGGAAAATGGGGGTGAAGACTGTGAGCCCCACGTGGGACAACCTCCTAGGAAGCAGCTCCCTCTCCATCCCCCCCGGCCTTT
This sequence comes from Tachyglossus aculeatus, assembly GCF_015852505.1. Taxonomy (NCBI): domain Eukaryota; kingdom Metazoa; phylum Chordata; class Mammalia; order Monotremata; family Tachyglossidae; genus Tachyglossus; species Tachyglossus aculeatus. The sequence goes on along the minus strand of NC_052087.1, from coordinate 49,837,783 downwards.
CCTCCTTCCCTTCCCCACAGCACCTGTATATATGTTTGTACGTATTCATTACTCTATTTATAAGCGCTTAGTACAGTGCTCTGCACATAGGAAGCGCTCAATAAATACGATTGATGATTGATGATGATGATGGCCATGGCCCATCCCGGCAGCTTGATAGCCCCCTCCTCCCAACTCCTGGCCAAAAAAGGAGGAACTGAAGGTACCAGAGACTCCTTGCCTGTTCCAATCCATCCCCCGCATTCTTCCCTGATTCCACCGCAATCAGGGTGGCACGGAAACTTGGATTTCTCTCCTGAGGCCTAATTTTTATTTTATTTTTAATGGTACTTGTTAAGCGCTTACTACCGGTCAAACACTATTCTAAGCCCTGGGGTGGATACAAGTGAATTAGGTTGGATATACTCTCTGTCCTGCATGGGACTCACACAGTCTAAGTAGGACACGCTGCCAACTTGTACACCCCTCGTCCCCCTCTCCATCCCCTCAATCTTACCTCCTTCCCTTCCCCACAGCACCTGTATATATGTTTGTACATATTTATTACTCTATTTATTTATTTTACTTGTACATATCTATTCTATTTATTTTATTTTGTTACTATGCTTGGTTTTCTTCTCTGTCTCTCCCTTTTAGACTGTGAGCCCACTGTTGGGTAGGGACTGTCTCTATATGTTGTCAACTTGTACTTCCCAAGCGCTTAGTACAGTGCTCTGCACACAGTAAGCGCTCAATAAATACGACTCATTGATTAATTGAGGGAGTGTAGGAGTTTCTCTCCAAAGATGTGATTTTTTTTTTTTTTTGGATGGTACTTGGGCGTTTACTATTTGTCAAGCACTGTTCTAAACACTGGGGCAGAAACAAGATCAAGTGCAACACCCAATCTCCATCCCATGTAGGGCTCATAATCTAGACCACGGGCTTGGGAGTCAGAAGGACTTGGGTTCTAATCCCAGCTCCGCCACAGGTCTGCTGGGTGACCTTGGGCAAGTCACTTCACTTCTGTGGGCCTCAGTTCTGTCATCTGTAAAATGGGGATAAAAGTGTGAGCCCCATGTGGGACAGGGGCTGTGTCCAACCGGATTAACTCGTATCCACCCCAGTGCTTAGTAGAGCGCCTGGCACACAGTAAGCGCTTAACCAACACCATCATTATTATTAATAACTTATATAATAATAATAATGATGGTGGCATTTGTTAAGCACCTACTATGTGCAAAGCACTGTTTTGAGCCCTGGGGGGGGGAATACAAGGTAATCAGGTTGTCCCACGTGGAGCTCACAGTCTTCATCCCCATTTTCTTCATCCCTCCTCCCCCTCCCCCCCGCCTTACCTCCTTCCCCTCCCCACAGCACCTGTATATATGTATATATGTTTGTATGTATTTATTACTGTATTTATTTTATTTGTACATATTTAGTCTATTTATTTTATTTTGTTAATATGTTTTGTTTTGTTCTCTGTCTCCCCCTTCTAGACTGAGAGCCCACTGTTGGGTAGGGACCGTCTCTCTATGTTGCCAACTTGTACTTCCCAAGCGTTTAGTACAGTGCTCTGCACACAGTAAGCGTTCAATAAATATGATTGAATGAATGAAAGATGAAGGAACTGAGGCCCAGAGAAGTGAAGTGACTTGCCCAAAGTCACACAGCTGACAAGTGGCAGAAGCGGGATTAGAACCCACGTCTGGCTCAGTGGAAAGAGCCCGGGCTTTGGAGTCAGAGGTCATGGGTTCAAATCCCAGCTCCGCCAACTGTCAGCTGTGTGACTTTGGGCAAGTCACTTAATTTCTCTGTGCCTCAGTGCCCTCGTCTGTAAAATGGGGATTAACACTGTGATCCCCCTGTGGGACAACCTGATCACCTTGTAACCTCCCCAGCGCTTAGAAAAGTGCCTTGCACAAAGTAAGCGCTTAACAAATACCATCATTATAATTATTACCCTAGTGCTTGGAACAGTGCCTTCCACATTAGTAAGTGCTTAACAAGTACTATTATTATTATTATTATTATAATTTAAGTGGTTTGCCTTCCTGGAGGGTTTTAGTCCCTTCTAGACTGTGAGCCCACTGTTGGGTAGGAACCGTCTCTATATCATCATCATCATCATCAATCGTATTTATTGAGCGCTTACTGTGTGCAGAGCACTGTACTAAGCGCTTGGGAAGTACAAGTTGGCAACATATAGAGACAGTCCCTACCCAATAGCGGGCTCACAGTCTAAAAGGGGGAGACAGAGAACAAAACCAAACATACTAACAAAATAAAATAAATAGAATAGATATGTACAAGTAAAATAAATAGAGTAATAAATCTGTACAAACATATATACATATACACAGGTGCTGTGGGGAAGGGAAGGAGGTAAGATGGGGGGGAAGGAGAGGGGGACGAGGGGGAGAGGAAGGAAGGGGCTCAGTGTGGGAAGGCCTCCTGGAGGAGGTGAGCTCTCAGTAGGGCCTTGAAGGGAGGAAGAGAGCGAGCTTGGCGGACGGGCAGAGGGAGGCCATTCCAGGCCCGGGGGATGACGTGGGCCGGGGGTCGATGGCGGGACAGGCGAGAACGAGGTATAAGTTGTCAACTTGTACTTCCCAAGCGCTTAGTCCAGTGCTCTGCACACAGTAAGCGCTCAATAAATACGACTGAATGAATGAATGAAATGTTTGATTTCTGTTGCCGAGATCCCTCCTTTGCAGGGGGGCGGGCAAGTCCTTGCCCCTGAATCCGGAGAACAGGAAGGATCCTCTTCCGGCTCCCGGCCTAGGCGGGGCCGTCTCACCCCCTCCCCGACGACGCCCCTCACCTGTATTCCTGGCTCCCTTCTCTATCCCGGCCGCCGCCTTCAGGAAGTAGGAGACCGTGGGTGGCTTGATCTTGATCTCAAACGTCCGGTCCGGCTGGGGACGGGAAACAAACGTGCCGTTGGGATTCCCTCTCGCTCCTCCCGATCCTCGCTCCCCCGCGCCGGTTCGCCCTCGCTCCCTCCCAGGTTCAACCGATCGACGGTAATAATAATAATACTATGTGCACAGCACTGTTCTAAGCACTGGGGGGTTACAAGGTGATCAGGTTGTCCCACGTGGGGCTCACAGTCTTAATCCCCATTTTACAGATGAGGTAACTGAGGCTCAGAAAAGTTAAGCGACTTGCCCAAGGTCACACAGCAGACATGTGGGGGAGCCGGGATTTGAACCCATGACCTCTGACTCCAAAGCCCGGGCTCTTTCCACTGAGCCCCACCTCCTTTTTCTTGGCTCCCTCTAGACCGCCGGCCCGTGACGGGCGGGGGAACGTCCCTACCGACGCCCTCGGAAAAACTGGGGGAAAAGCGGAGACCTTCACAAAGATCCTGGTGGGAAGAGGTATGCCTTCCTTGTAGTCCTTGGTGAGCTCGTTGAATTCCTTGCAGAACTGGGCGATGGGGAGCCCGCGCTGAGGAAAGAAAACGGAGTGGGAAAAATCGCAGTTAATTATAATAATAATAATGTTGGTATTTGTTCAGCGCTTACTATTACTGTGTGGCTCGCCCACCCCACCGGCACCTGCTTCCCTGGGTAATAATAATAATAATGATGGAATTTGTTAAGCGCTTACTATGTGCAAAGCACTGCTCTAAGCGCTGGGGTAGATACAAGGTCATCAGGTGGTCCCACGTGGGGCTCGGAGTCTTCATCCCCGTTTTCCAGGTGAGGTCCCTGAGGCCCACAGAAGTGAAGTGGCTTGCCCAAAGTCACACAGCTGGCAAGTGGCAGAGCTGGGATTCGAACCCGTGACCTCTGACTCCCAAGCCCGGGCTCTTTCCACTGAGCCCCGCTGCTTCTTCGGTTTTCACCTCCTCCTCAAGGCCCTGGATCGACCGTGGCCTCGAAGAACGGGGCATCTGGCTCCTACTCTGGTCCCCCCCAGCGACCGGCTGTGTGACCTTGGGCAAGTCACATAATAATAATTGTGGTATTTGTTACGCGCTATGTGCCAGGCACTGTTCTAGACGCCGGGGTGGAGACACGCAACGCGGGTTGGACACGGTCCCTGTCCTCCGTGGGGCTCACAGTCTTCATCCCCATTTTACAGGTGCCGTAACTGAGGCCCTGAGAAGCGAAGTGACTTGCCCAAGGTCACCCAGCAGACAAATGGTGGAGCTGGGATTAGAAACCGGGTCCTCTTGACTCCCAAGCTCGTGCTCTATCCACTCACCTGTGAAATGGGGATGAAAAACCCATTTTCCCCGGGTCCCCCGCCCTAACTGAGGGCCCCACGACCTATTATTATTATAATCAATCAATAACATATAATAATTATATAATATAATAATGTAATAATAAACGTATATAAATATAACAATATAATTATACAATATAATAAAATATATAATATAATAATAATCAATATAATATACTCAATAAATACGATTGATGATGATTATTATTAGCACTGTGACCCATCGCGTCGAACAGCGTTTGGCGCAGAGTCTGCGCTGAACAAATTTCACTATTACGAGAAGCAGCGTGGCTCAGTGGAAAGAGCCCGGGCTTCGGAGTCAGAGGTCACGGGTTCAAATCCCGGCTCTGCCACTTGTCAGCTGGGTGACTTTGGGCAAGGCGCTTCACTTCTCTGGGCCTCAGTGACCTCATCTGGAAAATGGGGATGAAGACTGTGAGCCCCCCGTGGGACAAGCTGATCACCTTATAGCCTCCCCAGAGCTTAGAACAGTGCTTTGCACCTAGTAAGCGCTTAATCAATGCCATTGTTATTAAAAGCCCGGGCCCTGAAGTCAGAGGAGCTGAGTTCTAATCCTGCCTCTGCCGCGTCTGCCGGGTGTCCCTTTTAGACTGTGAGCCCACTGTTGGGTAGGGACTGTCTCTATATGTTGCCAATGTGCAACATTGTACTTCCCAAGCGCTTAGTACAGTGCTCTGCACATAGTAAGCGCTCAATAAATACGATTGATGATGATGATTGGATAAGTCACTTCACTTTTCCAGGCCTCAGCTCCTTCTACCTCACCTCACCCTCTCCTACTACAATCCAGTCGGCACATTTCGCTCCTCTAACTGGCTACCGACTCACTGTATCCCCATCTTGTCTATTTCATTCATTCTATCGCATTTATTGAGCGCTTACTGTGTGCTGAGCGCTAGGAAGGTACAATTCAGCAACAAATAGGGGCAATCCCTGCCCTCAACGGGCTCAGAGTCCACCGCAGCGCTTGGGTCCGGAAGCAGCGTGGCTCAATGGGAAGAGCCCGGGCTTGGGAGTCAGAGGTCGTGGGTTCTAATCCCGGCTCCGCCACTTGTCAGCTGTGTGACTTTGGGCAAGACACTTCACTTTAGAGAAGCAGCGTGGCTCAGTGGAAACAGCCCGGGTTTTGGAGTCGGAGGTCATGGGTTCAAATCCCGGTTCCGCCACTTGTCAGCTGTGTGACTTTGGGCAAGTCACTTCCCTTCTCTGGGCCTCAGTTCCCTCATCTGTAAAATGGGGATGAAGACTGTGAGCCCCCTGTGGGACAACCTGATCACCTTGTAACTCCCCAGTGCTTAGAACAGTGTGTTGCACATAGTAAGCGTTTAATAAATGCCATCATCATTATTATTATTATTATTCTCTGTGCCTCAGTGACCTCATCTGGAAAATGGGGATGGAGACTGTGAGCCCCACGAGGGACAACCTGATGACCCTGTATCTATCCTGGCGCTTAGAACAGTGCCCGGCACATAGTAGGTGCTTAATAAATACCATCATTATTATTATTACCCCGGCGCTTAGAACAGTGCTCGGCACATAGTAAGCGCTTAACAAATACCATCATTATTTATTATTACCCCAGTGCTTGGCACATAGTAAGTGTTTAACAAATACCACCATCATCAATCATATTTATTGAGCACTTACTATGTGCAGAGCACTGTACTAAGCGCTTGGGAAGTACAAATTGGCAACATATAGAGACAGTCCCTACCCAACAGTGGGCTCACAGTCTAAAAGGGGGAGACAGAGAACAAAACCAAATATACTAACAAAATAAAATAAATAGAATAGGTATGTACAAATAAATAAATAGAGTAAAAAAATATGTACAAGCATATATACATATAATATCATTATTACTGTTATTGGGATGAAGACTGTGAGCCCCACGTGGGACAACCTGATTACCCAGTATCTACCTCAGTGCTTAGAACAGTGCTCGGCACAGAGTAAGCACTTAACAAATACTATTATTATCATTACCCTGGCGCTTAGAACAGTGCTTGGCACATAGTAAGCACTTAACAAATACCATCATTATGGGGATGAAGACTGTGAGCCCCACGTGGGACAACCTGATTACCTGGCATCTACCCCAGCACTTAGAACAGTGCTTGGCACATGGTAAAGCGCTTAACAAATACCATTATTATTATTACCCTGGCGCTTAAAACTGCGCTCGGGACATAGTAAGCACTTAACAAATACCATCCTTACTATTATTACCCCGGCGCTTAGGACAGTGTTCGGCACATAGTAAGCACTTAACAAATAGCATCCTTACTATTATTACCCCGGCGCTTAGGACAGTGTTCGGCACATAGTAAGCGCTTAACAAATACCATTATTATTATTACTATGCTTAACAAATATCATTATTATTATTACCCCGGTGCTCAGAACAGTGCTCGGCACGTAGTAAACGCTTAACAGATACCATTATTATTATTATTCTTGTTACTACCTCGATGCTTAGAACAGTGCTCAGCACATAGTAGGCGCTTAACAAATACCATCATTATTATTATTGCGCTTAACAAATACCACTATTATTATTACCCCGGTGCTTAGAACAGTGCACATAGTAGGCACTTAAAAAATACCACCATCATTATTATTACCCTGGCGCTTAGAACAGTGCTCGGCACAGGGTAAGCGTTTAACAAATACCATCATTATTATTATTACCTCGGCGCTTAGAACAGTGCTGGGCACATAGTAAGCGCTTAACAAATACCACCATTATTATTATTACCCCGGCGCTCAGAACAGTGCTGGGCACATGGTAAGCACTTCACAAATACCATCATTATTATCATTATTATTATTACCCCGGCACATAGAACAGTGCTGGGCACATGGCAGATGCTTAGCAAATACCATCATTATCACCATGGCGCTTAGGGCAGTGCTGGACACATAGTAAGCGCTTAACAAATACCATCATTATTATTATTCCCCCAGCACTTAGAACAGTGCTGGGCACATCGTAAGCGCTTAAAAAATACCATCATTATTATTATTATTACCCCGGCGCTTAGAACAGTGCTGGGCACATAGTAAGCGCTTAACAAATACCACCATTATTACCCCGGCGCCTAGGGCAGTGCTGGGCACACAGTAAGTGCTTCACAAATACCATCATCATCATTATTATTATTATTATTACCCCAGCGCTTAGAACACTGCTGGGTACATAGTCAGCGCTTCACAAATACCATCATCATTATTATTATTACCCCGGCGCTTAGAACAGTGCTGGGCACATAGTAAGCGCTTCACAAATACCATCATCATTATTAGTATTATTGCCCCAGCGCTTAGAACAGTGCTGGGCACATAGTAAGCGCTTCACAAATACCATCATCATTATTAGTATTATTACCCCAGCGCTTGGAACAGTGCTGGGCACATGGTAAGCGCTTAACAAATACCATCATTATTACCCCGGCACCTAGGGCAGTGCTGGGCACACAGTAAGTGCTTCACAAATACCATCATCATCATTATTATTATTATTATTATTACCCCAGCGCTTAGAACAGTGCTGGGCACATAGTAAGCGCTTCACAAATACTATCATCATTATTATTATTACCCCGGCGCTTAGAACAGTGCTGGGCACATAGTAAGCGCTTCACAAATACCATCATCATTATTAGTATTATTACCCCAGCGCTTGGAACAGTGCTGGGCACATAGTAAGCGCTTCACAAATACCATCATCATTACCAGTATTATTACCCCGGCGCTTGGAACAGTGCTGGGCACATGGTAGGCGCTGAACAGATACCATCGTTATTATCATTATTATTACTACCCCGGCGCTCAGGACGGTGGTGGGCACATAGTAACCACTTCACAAATACCATCATCATTATTATTATTATCCCAGCGCTTAGAACAGTGCTGGGCACATGGTAAGCGCTTCACAAATACCATCATTATTATCATTACCCCGGCGCTTAGAACAGTGCTGGGCACATAGTAAGCGCTTCACAAATACCATCATCATTATTAGTATTATTACCCCAGCGCTTGGAACAGTGCTGGGCACATAGTAAGCGCTTCACAAATACCATCATCATTACCAGTATTATTACCCCGGCGCTTGGAACAGTGCTGGGCACATGGTAGGCGCTGAACAGATACCATCGTTATTATCATTATTATTACTACCCCCGGCGCTCAGGACGGTGGTGGGCACATAGTAACCACTTCACAAATACCATCATCATTATTATTATTATCCCAGCGCTTAGAACAGTGCTGGGCACATGGTAAGCGCTTCACAAATACCATCATTATTATCATTACCCCGGCACTTAGAACAGTGCTGGGCACATAGTAAGCGCTTCACAAATACCATCATCATTATTAGTATTATTACCCCAGCGCTTGGAACAGTGCTGGGCACATAGTAAGCGCTTCACAAATACCATCATCATTACCAGTATTATTACCCCGGCGCTTGGAACAGTGCTGGGCACATGGTAGGCGCTGAACAGATACCATCGTTATTATCATTATTATTACTACCCCGGCGCTCAGGACGGTGGTGGGCACATAGTAACCACTTCACAAATACCATCATCATTATTATTATTATCCCAGCGCTTAGAACAGTGCTGGGCACATGGTAAGCGCTTCACAAATACCATCATTATTATCATTACCCCGGCGCTTAGAACAGTGCTGGGCACATAGTAAGCGCTTCACAAATACCATCATCATCATTATTATTATTATTATTATTATTACCCCAGCGCTTGGAACAGTGCTGGGCACATAGTAAGCGCTTCACAAATATGATCATCATTATTATTATTACCCCGGCGCTTAGAAAAGTGCTGGGCACATAATAAGCGCTTCACAAATACCATCATCGTTATTATTATTGCCTCAGCACTTGGAACAGTGCTGGGCACATAGTAAGCGCTTCCCAAATACCATCATAATTATTAGTACTATTGCCCCAGCGCTTGGAACAGTGCTGGGCACATGGTAGGAGCTTCACAAATACCATCGTCATTAGTAGTATTATTGCCCCAGCGCTTGGAACAGTGCTGGGCACATAGTAAGCGCTTCACAAACACCATCATCATTATTAGTATTACTGCCCCAGCGCTTGGAACAGTGCTGGGCACATAGTAAGCGCTTCCCAAATACCATCATCATTATTAGTATTATTGCCCCAGCGCTTGGCACAGTGCTGGGCACATGGTAGGCGCTGAACAGATACCATCACTATTATCATTACCCCGGCGCTCAGGACAGTGGGGGGCACATAGTAAGTGCCTCACAGATACCACCCCCCTTTCTGCTGATGATTCTGATACCCGTGGGCATCCTGTGGCATTGGTGGGTGTCCCCCTCGTTCCCATCCCAGCGTGGCTCAGTGGAAAGAGCCCGGGCTTTGGAGTCAGAGGTTACGGGTTCGAATCCCGGCTCCACCACAAGTCTGCTGTGTGACCTTGGGTAGGTCACTTCACTTCTCCGAGCCTCGGTTCCCTCATCTGTAAAAACGGGGATTAAGACTGTGAGCCCCAGGTGGGACAACTTGATCACATTGTATCCCCCTCAGCGCTCAGAACAGTGCTTTGCACACAGTAAGCGCTTAACGAATGCCATTACAGAGAAGCAGCGTGGCTCAGTGGAAAGAGCCCGGGCTTCGGAGTCAGAGGTCATGGGTTCGAATCCCGGCTCCACCACAAGTCTGCTGTGTGACCTTGGGTAGGTCACTTCACTTCTCCGAGCCTCGGTTCCCTCATCTGTAAAAACGGGGATTAAGACTGTGAGCCCCAGGTGGGACAACTTGATCACATTGTATCCCCCTCAGCGCTCAGAACAGTGCTTTGCACACAGTAAGCGCTTAACGAATGCCATTACAGAGAAGCAGCGTGGCTCAGTGGAAAGAGCCCGGGCTTCGGAGTCAGAGGTCATGGGTTCGAATCCCGACTCCACCACTTGAACGCTGGGTGACTTTGGGCAAGTCACTTCACTTCTCCGAGCCTCAGTTACCTCATCTGTAAATGGGGATGGGCTGTGAGCCCCACGGGGGGACAACCTCCTGAGAGCTCCCCTCCTCCAGGAGGCCTTCCCAGACTGGGCCCCTTCCTTCCTCCCCCCCTCGTCCCCCTCTCCATCCCCCCCACCTTCCCGCCTTCCCTTCCCCACACCACCTGGACAGATGTTTGTACAGGGCAACTGGGTCAGAGAAGTTAAGCGACTTGCCCAAGGCCACACAGCAGACAAGTGGCGGAGCCAGGATTGGAACCCACGTCCTCTGACCCCCGAGCCCGGGCTCCTTCTAAGCCACGCCGCTTCTCCAATTTCATTGTCTATTTCATTCCCTCTCATCTCACCTTGTAACCTCCCCAGCGCTTAGAACAGTGCTTTGCACGTAGTAAGCGCTTAATAAATGCCATTATTATTATTATTATCAAGCGCTTAGTGCAGTGCTCTGCACACAGTGAGCGCTCAATAAATACGATTGCTGATGATCCCGTGTGCCCATCACCCACCCCGTGGGCACCTGTCCGAGGATGGGTCCCAGGGGGGGTCCCGGTCGGGCCTGTCCCGCCCTGACGACGGAGCGGATGACACCGGCCGCCTCTACCCTCCGCAGGGCCCGGGGGGCCCCCCGCAGCTTCGACATGGCCGGATCACGCCGGGAGGCCCGCCGGGAGGAGGCGCCGGGGGCCGGGGCCGCGGGGAGGCCGCCTAGGCCGGCCCTCAGGCCCTCAGGCCGCTCGGTGCCCCGCACGCGGTCGTTGAGGTGAATGAGGGGGGCGAGGGGAAGGAGAGGGGCAGCAGGAGGGCGTCTAGTCCAGCCCCCGGGCGCTCAGTACGGTGCTCTGCACGCGGTCGGCGCCCCGTAAGCGCGACTGGGTGAATGGGGAGGGCGAGGGGAGGGGGAGAGGAGGAAGAGGAGGAGGAAGAGGAGGAGGAAGAGGAGGAGGAAGAGGAGGAGGAGGAGGAGGAGGAGGAGGAGGAGGAGGAGGAGGGGGAGGAGGAGGAGCAGACCAGGCCTTAGACCCCCGCCACGCCGGGTCAAAGGTCAGGGGGATCGTGGCAGCAGGCGGCAGGAGGAGGCAGGGGGCGCCAGGGGGCGCTGGTTCCGGCAGGAGGCGCAGGAGGAGGCAGGGGGCGGCAGGGGGCGCTGGTTCCGGCAGGAGGAGGCAGGGGGCGGCAGGGGGCGCTGGTTCCGTCGGCAGGCGGCAGGAGGAGGCAGGGGGCGGCAGGGGGCGCTGGTTCCGGCGGCAGGCGGCAGGAGGAGGCAGGGGGCGCTGGTTCCGGCAGGGGGCGCTGGTTCCGTCGGCAGGCGGCAGGAGGAGGCAGGGGGCGGCAGGGGGCGCTGGTTCCGTCGGCGGGCGGCAGGAGGAGGCAGGGGGCGGCAGGAGGCGCTGGTTCCGGCAGCAGGCGGCAGGAGGAGGCAGGGGGCGGCAGGGGGCGCTGGTTCCGGCAGCAGGCGGCAGGAGGAGGCAGGGGGCGGCAGGGGGCGCTGGTTCCGGCAGGGGGCGGCAGGGGGCGCTGGTTCCGGCAGGAGGCGGCAGGGGGCGGCAGGGGGCGCTGGTTCCTGCAGGAGGAGGCACGGGGCGGCAGGGGGCAGTAGGGGGCGCTGGTTCATTCATTCATTCAATCGTATTTATTGAGCGCTTACGGTGTGCAGAGCACTGGACTAAGCGCTTGTTGCGGCAGGAGGAGGCAGGGGGACGTCAGGGGGCGCTGGTTTCGGCAGGAGGAGGCAGGGGGCGGCAGGAGGCGGCACGGGGCGGCAGGGGGCGCTGGTTCCGGCAGGAGGAGGCAGGGAGCGGCAGGGGGCGCTGGTTCCGGCAGGAGGAGGCAGGGGGCCCTGGTTCATTCATTCATTCAGTCAGTCAGTCAGTCGTATTTATTGAGCGCTTACTGTGTGCAGAGCACTGGACTAAGCGCTTGTTCCGGCAAGGGGCGGCAGGAGGAGGCAGGGGGGGCGGCAGGGGGCGCTGGTTCGGGCAGGAGGCGGCAGGAGGAGGCAGGGGGCGGCAGGGGGCGCTGGTTCGGGCAGGAGGCGGCGAGAGGAGGCGGGGGCGGCAGGGGGCGCTGGTTCCGGCAGGAGGCGGTAGGAGGAGGAAGGGGGCGGCAGGGGGCGCTGGTTCGGGCAGGAGGCGGCAGGAGGAGGCACAGGGCGGCAGGGGGCGCTGGTTCCGGCAGGAGGCGGCAGGAGGAGGCAGGGGACGGCAGGGGGCGCTGGTTCCGGCAGGAGGCGGTAGGAGGAGGCACGGGGCGGCAGGGGGCGCTGGTTCCGGCAGGAGGCGGTAGGAGGAGGCAGTGGACGGCAGGGGGCGCTGGTTCAGGCAGGGCCGCGGGCAGCCCTGAGGGAGGGAGGCCCCCATCCCGCCGCAAGGAATGCTGGGCGGCCTAGGCCCTCCCCCAGCCACTCACTCAATCGTATTCATTCATTCACTCATTCATTCATTCACTCATTCATTCATTCATTGATTCATTCGTATTTATCGAGGGCTGACTGTGTGCAGAGCACCGGACTGAGCGCTTGGGAGGGTACGCTATAACTACAAGCAGAGACATTCTTGCCATAATTAGTTTACGTATATCTGTGTGTGTTTGTGTATGCATATAATAATAATGATGGTATTAACTAAGCGCTTACTATGTGCAAAGCACTGTGCATATATGTGTGTGTGTGTTTGTGTATACATATATAATAAGAATAATGATCAATCAATCAATCAATCAATCGTATTTATTGAGCGCTTACTATGTGCAGAGCACTGTACTAAGCGCTTGGGAAGTACAAATTGGCATCACATAGAGACAGTCCCTACCCAACAGTGGGCTCACAGTCTAAAAGGGACTGTGAGCCCACTAATAATGGGCTAATACTAATAATGATGGTATTAAGCGCTTACTGTGTGCAAAGCACTGTTCTTAAGCACTGGGGAGGTTACAAGGTGATCAGGTTGTCCCACGGAGGGCTCACAGTCTTCATCCCCATTTTCCAGATGAGGTCACTGAGGCCCACAGAAGGTAAGTGACTTGCCCAAAGTCACACAGCTGACAATTGGCAGATCCGCGAGATATATATATATATACATATATACATATACATATATACATATACATATATACATATACATATGTATAGCAGCATGGTTCAGTTTAAAGAGCATGAGCTTAGGAGTCAGAGGTCATGTGTTCAAATCCGCCCACTTCAGCCAATTGTCAGCTGTGTGACTTTGGGCAAGTCACTTTAATCAATCAATCGTATTTATTGAGCGCTTACTGTGTGCAGAGCACAAGTTGGCAGCATAAACTTCACTTCTTTGGGCCTCGGTTACCTCGTCTGTAAAATGGGGATGAAGACTGTGAGCCCCACGTGGGACAATCTGATCACCTTGTACCCTCTCCAGCACTTAGAACAGTGCTTTGCACAGAGTAAGTGCTTAAAGCATGGCTCAGTGGAAAGAAGCCGGGCTTTGCAGTCAGAAGTCATGGGCTCAAGTTCGGACTCCACCATTCATCAGCTGTGGGACTCTGGGCAAGCCACTTCACTTCTCTGTGCCTCAGTTACCTCATCTGTAAAATGGGGATGAAGACTGTGAGCCCCACGTGGGACAACCTGATGACCTTGTAACCTCTCCAGTGCTTAGAACAGTGCTTTGCACATAGTAAGCACTTAATAAATGCTATCATTATATACATGTATATGTGTGTATACATATACATATGTATGAGTTTATATATAATACGTATTATATAGCTATAATTCTATTTATTCTGATGTTTTTGAGAGCTCACCTCCTCCAGGAGGCTTTCTGTGATTGAGCCCCTTTTTTCCTCCCCATCCCTCCCCCACCCTACCTCCTTCCCCTCCCCACAGCACTTGTATGTATTTGTACAGATTTATTACTCTATTTATTTTACTTGTGCATATTTACTACTCTATTTTGTTAATGATGTGCATATAGCTGTAATTCTAGTTATGGTGACAGTTTTGACACCTGTCTGTCAAATGTCTCTTTCGTTTGTCCATCTCCCGCTTCTAGACTGTGAGCCCGTTGTTGGGTAGGGACCGTCTCTATATGTTGCCGGCTTGTACTTCCCAAGTGCTTAGTACAGTGCTCTGCACACAGTAAGCGCTCAATAAATACAATTGAATGAATGAGTTTACACATTCCCTGTCCACAACGATGCTGCAGCGTGGCCCAGTGGAAAGAGCCCGGCCTTGGGAGTAAGAGGTCATGAGTTCTAATTCCGCCTCCGCCACTTGTCTGCTGAGGGACTTTGGGCCAATCTCATCACTTCTCTGTGCCTCAGTGACCTCATCTGTAAAATGGGGATGAAGACTGTGAGGCCCACGTGGAACAACCTGTTTACTTTGTATCCCCCCCCCCCCAGCGCTTATTTTACTTGTACATATCTATTCTATTTATTTTATTTTGTTAATATGTTTTGTTTTGTTCACTGTCTCCCCCTTCTAGACCGTGAGCCCACTGTTGGGTAGGGACCGTCTCTATGTGTTGCCAACTTGTACTTCCCAAGCGCTTAGTACAGTGCTCTGCACACAGTAACCCTCAATAAATACGATTGATTGATTGATTTTATTTTGTTAGCATGTTTGGTTTTATTCTCTGTCTCCCACTTTTAGACTGTGAGCCCACTGTTGGGTAGGGACTGTCTCTAGATGTTGCCAACTTGTACTTCCCAAGCGCTTAGTACAGTGCTCTGCACACAGTAAGCGGTCAATAAATACGATTGATTGATTGATTCATTGATTGGGTCTTGTAGTTCCTCTCCTTTTCCGAAGCGGGCTGGATGCCTAACGGGACGCACGGAATTCTGGGTTTTGTAGTTCTCCATTGCCGAAGTGGCTGGATTCCTACCCGGGCGCATGGCATTCTGGGTTTTGTAGTTTCTCGCCTTCTCCGAGGCGACTGGGTCCCTACCCGGGCGCACGGCATTCTGGGCTTTGTAGTTCCGGGCGCACGGCACTCTGGGTTTTGTAGTTCCTCTCCGAAGCGGCTGGGTCCCTACCCAGGCGCACGGCATTCTGGGTTTTGTAGTTCCGGGCGCACGGCATCCTGGGTTTTGTAGTTCCTCTCCAAGGCGGCTGGGTCCCTACCAGGGCGCACGGCATTCTGGGTTTTGTAGTTCCTCTCCGAGGCGGCTGGGTCCCTACCAGGGCGCACGGAATTCTGGGTTTTGAAGTTCCTCTCCGAGGCGGCTGGGTCCCTAACCAGGGCGCACGGCATTCTGGGTTTCGCAGTTCCGGGCGCACGGCATTCTGGGTTTTGTAGTTCCTCTTCGAGGAGGCTGGGTCCCTACCAGGACGCACGGCATTCTAGGTTTTGTAGTTCAGGGCGCACGGCATTCTGGGTTTTGTAGTTCCTCTCCGAGGCGGCTGGGTCCCTACCAGGGCGCACGGAATTCTGGGTTTTGAAGTTCCTCTCCGAGGCGGCTGGGTCCCTAACCAGGGCGCACGGCATTCTGGGTTTCGCAGTTCCGGGCGCACGGCATTCTGGGTTTTGTAGTTCCTCTCCGAGGCGGATGGGACCCTACCAGGGCGCACGGCATTCTGGGTTTTGTAGTTCCGGGCGCACGGCTTTCTGGGTTTTGCAGTTCCTTGCCTTCTGGTTCGGGAGTCGCTTGACTCCTTGTGGGGAGGTGCCGCCCTGCAGCGCCCTGTAGTGGCTCCTATTTGGGAATTTGGAAGCCGACTAGGCTCCCATTCGATCTACTTTCTTTAAATTATTTAAAATTTAATTTTAATTTAATTAAATTTAAATTAAAATTGAGTTTTAATAATAATGATGATGATGGCATTTGTTAAGCGCTTACTATGTGCGAAGCACTGTTCTAAGCGCTGGGGGAATACAAGGTGATGAGGTGGTCCCCCGTGGGGCTCACAGTCTTCATCCCCATTTGACAGATGAGGGAACTGAGGCTCAGAGAAGTGAAGCGACTTGCCCAAAGTCACCCAGCTGACGAGTGGCAGAGCGGGATTAGAACCCACGACCTCTGGCTCCCAAGCCCGGGCTCTTTCCACTGAGCCACGTTTTAGCCTTTTTTGAGCGCCCAAGGGTGAGCCTAGCGGCTTGGAACAGGGGGCTGTTTAACCCAGAGAAATCCTAGGTCCTGTTCACAAAATAATGATAATAATAATAATAATGGTATTAAGCACTTACTATGTACCTAGCACTGTTCTAAGCGCTGGGGTAGATACAAGGTGATGAGGTTGTCCCATGTGGGGCTCACAGTCTTCATCCCCATTTGACAGATGAGGGAACTGAGGCTCAGAGAAGTGAAGCGACTTGCCCAAAGTCACCCAGCTGACGAGTGGCGGAGTCGGGATTAGAACCCACAACCTCTGGCTCCGAAGCCCGGGCTCTTTCCACTGAGCCACGTTTTAGCCTTTTTTGAGCGCCCAAGGGTGAGTCTAGCAGCTTGGAACAGGGGCTGTTTAACCAAGAGAAATCCTAGGTCCTGTTCACAAAATAATGATAATAATAATAATAATGGTATTTGTTAAGCACTTACTATGTACTATGCACTTCCCAAGCTTTTAGTCCAGTGCTCTGCACACAGTAAGCGCTCAATAAATACAATTGATTGATTGGCCTCCCTGCCTCCTGTCTCTCCCCGCTCCAGTCCATACGTCACACTGCTGGCTGGGTCATTTTTTCACAGAAACATTCAGGATGTGTCACCCCTCTCCTCCAAAACTCCAGTGGTGGCCTGTCCACCTCCGCATCAAACAAGAACTCCTCTCCGTTGACTGTAAAGCTGTCCATCCCTGCACACAGTGGGCGCTCAATAAATGCGATTGAATGAACGACTCCCCACAGCACCTATGTATCTATCTGTAATTTCTTGTTTTATCTATTTGTATTAATGTCTGTCTCCCCCTCTAGACCGTGAGCTCGTTGTTGGGTAGGGACCGTCTCTATATGCTTCCAACTTGTGCTTCCCAAGCGCTTAGTCCAGTGCTCTGCACACAGTAAGTGCTCAATAAATACAATTGAATGAATGAATGAATCCCCTCGCCCCCTCCTGCCTCACCTCCCTTCTCTCCTTCTCCAGCCCAGCCCGCGGACTTCGCCCCTCTGGTGCTGCTCACCTTCTCACTGGGCCTCCATCTCACCTGTCTCGCCTCCGACCCCTGGCCCACGTCAATCAATCAATCCATCAATCGTATTTATTGAGCGCTTACTGTGTGCAGAGCACTGGACTAAGCGCTTGGGAAGTCCAAGTTGGCAACATACAGAGACGGTCCCTACCCAACAGTGGGCTCACCGTCTAAAAGGGGGAGACAGAGAACAAAACCAAACATACTAACAAAATAAAATAAGTAGAATAGATATGTACAAGTAGAATAGATATGTACAAGATACGTCCTGCCTCTGGCCTGAAATGCCCTCCCTCCTCAACTCTGCCAGACGATTCCTCTCTCCCCATCCAGAGCCTTCCTGAAGGCCCATCTCCTCCAAGAGGCCTTCCCTGACTGCGCCCTCCTTTCCTCTTCTCTCACTCCCTTCTGCGTCGCCCTGACTTGCTCCCTTTGTTCATCCACAGCACTTGATGATGATGATGATGATGATGATGATGATGGCATTTATTACCATTATCATTTTCACCTCCTCCAGGAGGCCTTCCCAGACTGAGCCCCCTCCTTCCTCTGCCCCTCCTCCCCCTCTCCATCCCCCCGCCTTACCTCCTTCCCTTCCGCACAGCACCTGTATATATGTATTATATATTATTATAATTATTATTGTTACAATTATTATTATTATTACTTTCCCAAGTGCTTAGTTCAGTGCTCTGCTCTCCCCCTTGTCCCCCTCTCCATCCCCCCCATCTTACCTCCTTCCCCTCCCCACAGCACCTGTATATATGTTTGTACAGATTTATTACTCTATTTATTTATTTATTTTACTTGTACATATCTATTCTATTTATTTTATTTTGTTAGTATGTTTGGTTTTGTTCTCTGTCTCCCCCTTCTAGACTGTGAGCCCACTGTTGGGTAGGGACCGTCTCTATGTGTTGCCAACTTGTACTTCCCAAGTGCTTAGTACAGTGCTCTGCACACAGTAAGCGCTCAATAAATACAATTGATTAATATGTATATATGTTTGTACAGATTATTACTCTATTTTACTTGTACATATCTATTCTATTTATTTTATTTTGTTAGTACATTTGGTTTTGTTCTCTGTCTGCCCCTTCTAGACTGTGAGCCCACTGTTGGGTAGGGACTGTCTATATGTTGCCAACTTGGACTTCCCAAGTGCTTAGTACAGTGCTCTGCACACAGTAAGTGCTCAATAAATACAATTGATTGACATGTATATATGTTCGTACAGATTTATTACTCCATTTTACTTGTACATATCTATTCTATTTGTTTTATTTTGTTAATATGTTTGGTTTTGTTCCCTGTCTCCCCCTTCTAGACTGTGAGCCCGCTGTTGGGTAGGGACCGTCTCTCTCTGTTGCCAACTTGTCCTTCCCAAGCGCTTAGTACAGTGCTCTGCACACAGTAAGTACTCAATAAATACGATTGATTGATTGATTGAGCGCTTACTATGTGCAGAGCACTGTTCTGAGCGCTGGGGAGGTTACAAGGTGATCAAGCTGTCCCACGGGGGGGCTCACAGTCTTCATCCCCATTTTACAGATGAGGGAACTGAGGCCCAGAGAAGTGAAGTGACTTGCTCCAAGTCACACAGCTGTCGACAATTGGCGGAGTCGGGATTTGAACCCGGGGCCTCCCGTCGAGGGGCGTGACCTGCGGTCGGAGGGCGTGGCCCCCTGTCGAAGGGGGCGTCGCCTCTCCTCAAGGGGGCGTGGCCTCTGTTGAGGGGGCGTGGCCTCTCCTCAAGGGGGAGTGGCCTCTGTCGAAGGGGCGCGGCCTCTCCTCGAAGGGGGCGTGGCCTCCCGTCAAAGGTGCGTGGCTTGCGGTCGGAGGGTCAGAGGGGCGTGGCCTCTCGTCAAGGGGGCTGGCCTTACGTCTAAGGGGCGTGGTCGTTTTTCGATGTGGGCGTGGCCTCCGTCGACGGGCGTGGCTTGAGGTCGGAGGGGCGTGGCCTCTCTTCGAAGGGGCGTGGCCTCCCGTCGAAGGGGCCCGGCTTGCGGTCGGAGGGGTGCGGCCCCCTTCAAAGGGGGAGTGGCCTCCCGGCGAAGGGGCGTGGCCTCTCGTCGATGTGGGCGTGGCCTCTCGTCGCGGGGCGTGGCTTGAGGTCGGAGGGCTCGTGGCCTCCCGTCGAAGGGGCCTGAGTTGCGGTCGGAGGGGGTTGGTCTCCGTCACAGGGGGAGTGTCTATGGTGATGAGCGTCGGGGGGATGACAGGGTTTGGGTGGGAAGATAAGGAGCTCTGTTTCGGGCATGTTAACTTGGAGACTGTGAGCCCACTGGTGGGTAGGGGCCGTCTCTAGATGTTGCCAACTTGTACTTCCCAAGCGCTTAGTCCGGTGCTCTGCACGCAGTAAGCGCTCAATAAGTACGATTGATTGATTGATTGATTGATTTGAGGTGACGGGAGGACATCCAAGGAGAGACGTCTTGAAGGCGGGAGGAGATGCGAGACGGGAGAGGGGGAGAGAGATCAGGGCTGGAGACGAAGATTTGGGTATCACCTGCGATACAGGTGGTAGTTGTGGCCTTCCGTCGAAGGGGCGTGGCCTTCCGCCGAAGGGGGCGTGACCTTCTGTCGGAGGGGCGTGGTCTCACGTCGAAGGGGCGTGGCCTCCCGTCGAAGGGGCCCGGCTTGCGGTCGGAGGGGTGTGATCTCCTTCAAAGGGGGCGTGGTCTCCCCGTCGAAGGGGCGTGGCCTTTCGTGGGAGGGGCGTGTTCTCCCGTCGAAGGGGCGAGGCCTTCCGTGGGAGGGGCGTGGCCTCCCGTCGAAGGGGCCCGGCTTGCGGTCGGAGGGGCGCGGTCTCCTTCAAAGGGGGCGTGGTCTCCCGTCGAAGGGGCGTGGCCTTCCGTGGGAGGGGCCCGGCTTGCGGTCGGAGGGGCGCAGCCTCCTTCGAAGGGGGCGTGACCTCACGTCGAAGGGGCGTGGTCTCCCGTCGAAGGGGCGTGGCCTTCTGTGGGAGGGGCGTGGCCTCCCGTCGAAGGGGCCCGACCTGCGGTCGGGGGGCGCGGTCTCCTTCAAAGGGGCGTGGCCTCCCGTCGAAGAGGCGTGGCCTTCTCTCGGAGGGGCGTGTTCTCCCGTCGAAGGGGCGAGGCCTTCCGTGGGAGGGGCGTGGCCTCCCGTCGAAGGGGCCCGGCTTGCGGTCGGAGGGGTGTGGTCTCCTTCGAAGAGGGGCGTGGCCTCCCGTCGAAGGGGCGTGGTCTCCCGTCGAAGGGGCGAGGCCTTCCGTGGGAGGGGCGTGGCCTCCCGTCGAAGGGGCCCGGCTTGCGGTCGGAGGGGTGTGGTCTCCTCCAAAGGGGGCGTGGTCTCCCGTCGAAGGGGCGTGGCCTGCGGTTGGAGGGGGCGTGGCCTCTGCCTCCCTCCCCTCCCCCGGGAGTCCCCGTGACGAAGGCCCGGGCCCGGGCCCGGCTCCAGCCCGCCGCGGCAGCCCTGGAGACCTGCCCGGAGGAGGAGGAGGAGCAGGAGAAGGACCAGGAGCAGGAGAAGGTGGACCAGGAGCAGGAGGAGCAGGAGGAGCAGGACCAGCAGGAGCAGGAGGAGCAGGAGGAGGAGAAGGAGGAGCAGGAGCAGGAGAAGGAGGACCAGGAGGAGCAGGACCAGGAGCAGGAGGAGCAGGAGCAGGAGCAGGAGGAGCAGGACCAGCAGAAGCAGGAGGATCAGGAGGAGGAGAAGGAGGATCAGGAGCAGGAGGAGGAGAAGGAGGACCAGGAGGAGCAGGAGGAGCAGGACCAGCAGAAGCAGGAGGATCAGGAGGAGGAGAAGGAGGATCAGGAGCAGGAGGATCAGGAGCAGGAGGAGGAGAAGGAGGACCAGGAGGATCAGGAGCAGGAGGAGAAGGAGGAGTCAACAACTACGCGGAACCGGGGCCCCGGGAGCCCCTGCCAGGTGACCGGGAGACCGGGGGACCGGACACCGGACACCGGACAGGAGCCTCCCCCCGCCTGCGCCCGCCTGTCGGGCCTTTCTCCGCCCGTGGGGGCTCCGAAGGCGGGGCCGGGGGGCGGCTCTCTCTGTGTCTGTGTCTGTCTGTCTGTGTGTATGTCGGATGTGTGTGTGTGTGCGTCTGTCTGTGTGTGTGTGTGTGTGTGTGTGCCTGAATCAGCGTCTGTGTATGTGTGCTGGGGGGGGGGGGTGTTGTGTGTCTGCGTGTGTGTGTGTGTGTGTGTGTGTGTGTGTGTGTGTGTGTGTGTGTGTATCTCTCCCTCTGCCTGCAGGGGAGAGGCGTTGTGATGGTTGCGCCGCAGCCGGATCTCGGGGAGAGCCGGAGGGTCGGAAGGAGAGATAGACCGGGGCGGGGGGGGGCCCACAGCGACCACCACAAAACACACGGACAAACACGCAGACACACACGCACAGACACACACAAACACACACGCACACAGACACACAGGGAGACACACAGAGACACACACAGACATACACAGACACGCACACAGACACAGAGAGACACCCGGACACACAGAGGGACACACACACAGACATACACAGACACGCACACAGACACAGAGAGACACCCGGACACACAGAGGGACACACACACAGAGAGAGACAGACACGCAGACACACACAGAGACACACAGACACACAGAGACACACACAGACAGACACAGAGAGACACACAGACACGCACACAGACACAGAGAGACACACACACACAGAGACACCCAGACACACAAAGGGACACACACACAGAGACAGACACGCAGACACACACAGAGACACACAGAGACACACACACATACACAGATACACACACATACACAGAAACAGAGACACACACACACACACACACACACACACAGAGCGCCTATCGAGCTGCAGGCACCCGTCCCCTTAGACACTGGCGGGAAGCTCGCCGCGGGCAGGGAACGGGTCGGTCCATGGTTGTGTCGTGCTCTCCCCAGCACTCAGCGCAGCCCTCCGCACCGAGTCCGCGCTCCGTAAAGGATGACTGGATGCAGGAAGGCAGCGGCGGGCAGGGCGAGGCGCCTTCGAGGGCATCTTGCCCAGGAGCCCGCAGGCCCGGGGCGTCCCCGGGCAGGCCGCTCCGACCACCCGCCCTTTTCCCCCTTCGATCGATCCATCCATCCATCGATCTTCACCTCACCCCCATCATCCCTCGGGTTACCATGGCAACAAGGGGATGGAGGGAGAAGCGAAGGCAGAGTTGCCATGGTGACGGAGGAGGTTAAAGGTCTCCCCAGTCCGGGAGTAGTAGATGGGGAAGGGCGGAGGGGGCGGGACCAGGCCCGGGGGAGACCCCTCCATGACCTCTGACCTCTCTGTCTTTCTCCCCACCAGGATGGTGTTGGAAGGCAGCGCCGAAGCCGGGCCCCCTGGGCCCCTGGAGCTCCGGCACCCCGGCTCCAAGCCCCCTCGGATCCTCCCTGCCACGGGAGGGGAGAGTTTGATCGTGGGCAAGGAGCCCGTCAAGTATGGGGAGCTCATCGTCTTGGGGTGAGGGGCGTCTTGGGGGGGTGGGATCCGCGGGGTGGAGGTGAGCGGGCCCGTGGCTGCAGAGCCCTCCGGGGAAACGGGGCTCTAGAAGGTTATCACGGCCCGTGTCCGGGCAGTTGGACCCCGCTCTAAAACCGGACGGTGAGCCGGGGGTGGGACACACAAACACACACAGCGTATACCTTATTTTATCCCTTTCTCCTCCTCCTCCGCCGGTGGAGACACCCCTCTCTCTGTGTGTTGCCGACTTGTACTGCCCAAGCGCTTAGTCCGGTGCTCTGCATCGTCATCATCATCATCAGTCGTATTTATTGAGCGCTTACTATGTGCAGAGCACTGTACTAAGCGCTTGGGAAGTACAAATTGGCAACATATAGAGACAGTCCCTACCCAACATTGGGCTCACAGTCTAAAAGACTGTGCACACAGTATTGAGCACACAGTAAGTGCTCAATAAGTGCGATTGAATGAATGACAGCCTGTCTCCAACCTGATTTGCTTGTATCCACCATAGTGCTTGGCTCATAGTAAGCTCTTAATATTTATTGCTCTATTTATTTATTTTATTTGTACATATTTATTCTGTTTATTTTATTTTGTTAAGATGTTTGGTTTTGTTCTCTGTCTCCCCCTTCTAGATTGTGAGCCCGCTGTTGGGTAGGGACCGTCTCTAGATGTTGCCAACTTGGACTTCCCAAGCGCTTAGTACAGTGCTCTGCACACAGTAAGCGCTCAGTAAATACGATTGAATGAGTGAATGAATAATCATGGTACCCCCACCCCCCCGGCCTGCCACCTCACTGCGTTGACGAATATTGGACTGTAGAGGAGCAGACACACACACACACACACACACACACACACACACACACACACACACACACACACACACACACACACAAACAACCCACCCCTCACTGTGCCTCGTTCTCGCCTGTCCCACCGTCGACCCCCAGACCACGTCCTCCCCCTGGTCTAGAATGCTTCTAGACTGTGAGCCCACTGTTGGGTAGGGACCGTCTCTATACGTTGCCAACTTGTACGTCCCAAGCACTTAGTACAGTGCTCTGCACACAGTAAGTGCTCAATAAATACGATTGAATAAATAAATGAATGCCCTCCCTCCGCACATCCGCCAAGCTAGCTCTCTTCCTCCCTTCAAAGCCCTACTGAGAGCTCATCTCCTCCAGGAGGCCTTCCTACACTGAGCCCCCTTTTTCCTCTCCTCCTCCCCACCTCCCCGCCCTACCTCCTTCCCCTCCCCACAGCACCTGTATATATGTTTGTCCAGATTTATTACTCTATTTATTTTACTTGTACATATTTACTATTCTAATTATTTTGTTAATGATGTGCTTCTAGATTTATTTCTGTTTATTCTGATGACTTGACAGCCGTCCACATGTTTTGTTTTGTTGTCTGCCTCCCCCTTCTAGATTGAGAGCCCGTTGTCGGGTAGGGACCGTCTCTAGATGTTGCCAACTTGGACTTCCCGAGCGCTTAGTCCAGTGCTCTGCACACAGTAAGCGCTGAATAAATACGACTGAATGAACGAGTGAACCCCCCCGACACACGCACGCTCTTCCCCCAACAACACTGAAGAGAGCAAGTTTGAGTTTCATTTCATTCAATCGTATTTATTGAGCGCTTACTGTGTGCAGAGCACTGCCCACGTCCTCCCCCGGGCCCGGAATGGCCTCCCTCTGCCCATCCGCCAAGCTTGCTCTCTTCCTCCCTTCAAGGCCCTACTGAGAGCTCACCTCCTCCAGGAGGCCTTCCCACACTCAGCCCCCTCCTTCCTCTCCCCCTTGTCCCCCTCTCCATCCCCCCCATCTTACCTCCTTCCCTTCCCCACAGCACCTGTATATATGTATATATGTTTGTACATATTTATTACTCTATTTATTTTACTTGTACATATCTATTCTATTTATTTTATTTGGTAGTATGTTTGGTTTTGTTCTCCGTCTCCCCCTTTTAGACTGTGAGCCCACTGTTGGGTAGGGACTGTCTCTATATGTTGCCAACTTGTACTTCCCAAGCGCTTAGTCCAGTGCCCTGCACAAAGTAAGCGCTCAATAAATACGACTGATTGATTGACTGGGTATGTGGCGATCTTCCTGGAGTGTAGAGACTCGGTTTATTCCGAGGGCCTTCCCGGAAAGCGACAGCCGATCACCTCCCGGTCTTTTGTCGTCCGTCTCCCCCTTCTATCATCAGTCGTATTTATTGAGCGCTTACTGTGTGCAGAGCACTGGACTAAGCGCTTGGGAAGTACAAATTGGCAACGTATAGAGACGGTCCCTACCCAACAACGGGCTCACAGTCTAACTTCTAGACTGGGAGCCCGTTGTCGGGTAGGGACCGTCTCTATACGTGGCTGACTTGGACTTCCCAAGCGCTTAGTCCAGTGCTCTGCACACAGTGTTCAATAAATACGATCGATCGATCGATTGATTGATTGAATTCCGAGGCTCTCAGTGCCTTTTCTCTCTCCCTCAGCTACAACGGATCGCTGGCGAGCGGGGACAAGGGTCGACGTCGCAGCCGCCTGGCGCTCAGCCGGAGACCCAAAGCCAACG
Source organism: Tachyglossus aculeatus (assembly GCF_015852505.1). Lineage (NCBI taxonomy): Eukaryota > Metazoa > Chordata > Mammalia > Monotremata > Tachyglossidae > Tachyglossus > Tachyglossus aculeatus. Next base: position 49,812,364 of record NC_052087.1, on the reverse strand, counting down.
GGGTCAAGCCCGACATCATCCACCACATCTCCACCCCCCTGGTCTCTAAGGCAAGGAATTGAGTTGGGCTCCCACGGCCGCACAGATCACCTTTCCGAAACACCGTCTCCCAAACCGTCCGTGTAGTAGAAGGGCGCTTAGCACAGTGCTCGGCACACAGTAAGCGCCCAGCAGACACGATCGATTGAACGAATCAATGGTAGGACTACAAGCGGTGTGGCGTAGCGGCTAGAGCACGGTCCTGGAAGTTAGAAGGACGTGGGTTCTAATCTCAGCTCCGCCACAGGTCTGCTCTGTGACCAAGTCGCTTAAGGAAGCGCTCAATAAATACGATTGATGATGATGATGATGATTTCTCTGCGCCTCAGTTACCTCGCCTGTAAAATGGGGATCTAGACTGAGCGCCCCATTTGGGACAGGGACTGTGTCCAGCCCGATTAACTGGCATCTGCCCCAGCACTTAGAACAGTGCTTGGCACATAGTAATAATAATAATTTGCATTTGTTAAGCGCTTACTATGTGCCAAGCACTGTTCTAAGCACTGGGGAGGATACAGGGTGATCAGGTTGTCCCACATGGGGCTCACAGTCTTAATCCCCATTTTACAGATGAGGGAACTGAGGCCCAGAGAAGTGAAGTGACTTGCCCAAGATCACACAGCAGACATGTGGCGGAGTCGGGATTTGAACCCATGACCTCTGACTCCAAAGCCCGGGCTCTCTCCACTGAGCCACGCTGCTTAACAAGTTGCTGTGCACACAGTAAGCGCTCAATAGATACGATTGAATGAATGAATGAATCTAGCTTTATTTCTATTTATTCTGACTACTTGTCACCTGTCCACATGTTTTGTTTCATTGTCCGTCTCCCCCTTCTAGATTGTGAGCCCGTTGTTGGGTAGGGACCGTCTCTAGATGTTGCCGACTTGGACTTCCTAAGCGCTTAGTACAGTGCTCTGCACACAGTAAGCGCTCAATAAATATGACTGAATGAATGAACAAGTAATAATAATGATAATGATGATGGCATTTGTTAAGTGCATACGATGTGCGAAGCCCTGTTCTAAGCGCTGGGGGGATACAAGGTGATCAGATTGTCGCACGTGGGGCTCACAGTCTTCATCCCCATTTTACAGATGAGGGAACTGAAGCACAGAGAAGTGAAGTAGCTTGCCTAAGGTCACACAGCCGACAAGTGGCGGAGCCGGGATTTGAACCCATGACCTCTGACTCCCAAGCCCGGGCTCTTTCCACTGAGCCGTGCTGCTAGTAATGGTATTAGTAATCATAGCAGTAGTAGCATGGATAGAGCATGGGCTTGGGAATTAGAGAAGCAGCGTGGCTCAGTGGAAAGAGCCCGGGCTTTGGAGTCAGAGGTCATGGGTTCAAATCCCGGCTCCGCCACTTGTCAGCTGGGTGACTTTGGGCAAGTCACTTCACTTCTCTGGGCCTCAGTTCCCTCATCTGTAAAATGGGGATGAAGACTGTGAGCCCCCCGTAGGACAAACTGATCACCTTGTAACCTCCCCAGCGCTTAAAACAGGGCTTTGCACATAGTAAGCGCTTAATAAATGCTATTAAAAAAAAAAAAGGTCATGGGCTCTAATCCCAGCTCTCCTGGCTCTGCCACTTGTCTGCTGTGTGGCTTTGGGAAGCAGAGTGGCTCAGTGGAAAGAGCCCGGGCTTTGGAGTCAGAGGTCATGGGTTCAAATCCCGGCTCCGCCAATTGTCAGCTGTGTGACTTTGGGCAAGTCACTTCACTTCTCTGAGCCTCAGTTACCTCATCAGGAAAATGGGGATTAAGACTGTGAGACCCCCATGGGACAACCTAATCACCTTGTAACCTCCCCAGCACTTCAAACAGTGCTTCGCACATAGTAAGCGCTTAATAAATGCCATTATTATTATTCTCTGGGTCTCAGCTGCCTCATCTATCAAATGGGGATTGAAACTCTGAGCCCCATGTGGAACAGGGACTGTGTCCAGCATGATTTGCTTATATCAATCAATCGTATTTATTGAGCGCTTACTGTGTGCAGAGCACTGTACTATGCGCTTGGGAAGTACAAGTTGGCAACATATAGAGACGGTCCCTAGGGCTCACAGTCTTATATCCACCCCAGCGCTTAGTATAGTACCTGGCACATACTAAGCACTTAACAAATACCATTATTATTGTATTGTATGTATGTATTGTATGGATCACCTTGTAACCTCCCCAGCGCTTAGAACAGTGCTTTGCACATAGTAAGCGCTTAATAAATGCCATTATTATTATTATTATCATTATTATTATTGTTTTTACTTCTAGTCCTAGTAGTCATCATTGTTGTTGTAGTAGTATTTATTGAGCACCCACTTGGTGCCGTGCCATTGTACTCATTCATTCATTCATTCAATCGTATTTATTGAGCGCTTACTGTGTGCAGAGCACTGGACTAAGCGCTTGGGAAGTCCAAGTCGGCAAAATATAGAGACGGTTCCTACCCAACAACGGGCTCACAGTCTAGAAGGGGGAGACAGACAACAAAATTTATTTATTTATTTATTTTACTTGTACATATCTATTCTATTTTATTTTGTTAGTATGTTTGGTTTTGTTCTCTGTCTCCCCCTTCTAGACTGTGAGCCCACTGTTGGGTAGGGACTGTCTCTAGATGTTGCCAATTTGTACTTCCCAAGCGCTTAGTCCAGTGCTCTGCACATAGTAAGCGCTCAATAAATACGATTGATGATGATGATGAAAAAGGGGGAGAAAGACAACAAAACTCAGCACTTGGGAAGAACCGGCTTAAAGAAGGGACACCCTTCCTGCCCATAAGGAGCTTACACTCTAGCGGGAGAGACCAACGGGAAAAATATTTACAACTAGAATAGTCCAAATCAATCCATCCAAATAAATAATCGAGGACACATGGGAACATGAGTGCTGAGGATGGGTATAAATAAGATCGAAAGTGTTAGAGTGGGCTGCTGGAATTCAGAAGACCTGGGTTCTAATCCCAGCTCGGCCCCTGGCCTGCTGTGTGACTCTGGGCGAGTCACTTAACGTTTCTAGGCCTCAGTTTCCTCATCTGTAAAACGGGGATTAAGACTGTAAGCCCCCCGTGGGACCACCTGATCACCTTGTAACTTCCCCCAGTGCTTAGAACAGGGCTTCAGTGCTGTTCTCCATCTTCCTTAGAGTGTGGAGCCTCATGTGGGACAGGGACTGTGTCAGCCTAGATTATCTAGTATCTCCTCCAGGGCTTAGCACAATCCCTAGCGCATAGAGAAGCAGCATGGCTCAGTGGCAAGAGCCCGGGCTTTGGAGTCAGAGGTCATGGGTTCAAATCCCGGCTCCGCCACTTATCAGCTGTGTGACCTTGGGCAAGTCACTTCACTTCTCTGGGCCTCAGTTCCCTCATCTGTAAAATGAGGATGAAGACTGTGAGCCCCCCGTGGGACAACCTAATCACCTTGTAACCTCCCCAGCGCTTAGAACAGTGCTTTGCACATAGTAAGCGCTTAATAAATGCCATCATTATTATTATTATTATAGAGCTTAACAAATGCCATTATTATTATAATTATTATTATTATATTGCTTCTCTAGAAAACAAATACTCCTGATCATCGACTTCAAGGCTCTACATTAACTGACTCCCTCTTGCCCCCCTACTGTTTTCCTCAGCTAAACTTGAGTTTTGTGCCTCCTAAGCCTTTATCTGTTATAATAATAATAATAATAATAATAATAATAATAATAATAAGAATGGCATTTATTAAGCGCTTACTATGTGCCAAGCACCGTTCTAAGTGCTGGGGAGGTTACAAGGTGATCAGGTTGTCCCAAGGGGGGCTCACAGTCTTCATCCTCATTTTCCAGATGAGGGAACTGAGGCCCAGAGAAGTGAAGTGACTTGCCCAAAGTCACACAGCTAACAATTTTAGCTTAGAACAGTGCTTAGCACATAGTAAGCGCTTAGCAAATACCATTATTATTATTATGCCAACCTCCTACCAGCCTTTCGCTCTTGACTCTTCCGTCCTCCGACTCTGCTGAGGAAGCCCCTCGCTTCTCAGCTTAGCCAAACCATTTACCCCTCCTTCCTTTATTCATTCAATCGTCTTTATTGAGCGCTTACTGTGTGCAGAGCACTGTACTAAGCGCTTGGGAAGTCCAAGTCGGCAACATCTAGAGACGGTCCCTACCCGACAGCGGGCTCCCAGTCTAGAAGGGGGAGACAGACAACGAAACAAAACATAATAATAATAATAATGGCATTTATTAAGTGCTTACTATGTGCAGAGCACTGTTCTAAGCGCTGGGGAATTTGCAAGGTGATCAGGTTGTCCCACGTGGGGCTCACAGTCTTCATCCCCATTTTACAGAGGAGGGAACTGAGGCCCAGAGAAGTTAAGTGACTTGCCATGAAGACAGGTGTCAAAATCGTCAGAACAAATAGCCTCCAAAGGCAGTCTAAAATGTCCCCTCCTCCAAGAGTCCTTCCCTGATTTAATCGCCCAACACACAGCAACTGTCTGGCCGCGCCATCCCATTCGCAGCCTCCATCCTCCGGGATTTATTTGCTTATTAATGTGCTTTCTTGCGGCTATTACTTATGTCCGTTTTTTCCCCCACATTTATCTCTCATGTATTTGTTCCTTAATGTGTGCCGTTCTCCTCATTAATCAATCAATCAATCAATCGTATTTATTGAGCGCTTACTGTGTGCAGGGCACTGTACTAAGCGCTTGGGAAGTACAAGTCGGCAACATATAGAGACGGTCCCTACCCAACAATGGGCTCACAGTCTAAAAGACTCATTAGACTGTAAGCTCTTTGAAGGCAGGGATTTTTCTTTCCTTCTGTTGGGTTTTAATAATAATAATAATAACGATGGCATTTGTTGAGCGCTTACTATGTGCAAAGCACTGTTCTAAGCGCCGCGGGGGGAGGTACAAGGTGATCAGGTTGTCCCATGTGGGGCTCACAGTCTTAATCCCCATTTTACAGATGAGGGAACTGAGGCCCAGCGAAGTGAAGTGACTTGCCCAGAGTCACACAGCTGACAATTGGCGGAGCCGGGATTTGAACTCATGACCTCTGACTCACAAGCCCGGGCTCTTTCCATCGAGCCACGCTGCTTTTTTTTTTTTTTTTGATGGCATTTGTTAAGCGCTTACTATGTGCAAAGCACTGTTCTAAGCGCTGGGGGGGGGGGATACAAGGTGATCAGGTTGTCCCGCGTGGGGCTCACAGTCATCATCCCCATTTTCCAGATGAGGCAACTGAGGCTCCGAGAAGTGAAGTGACTTGCCCAAGGTCACACAGCAGACATGTAGTGGGGCCGGGATTCGAACCCATGACCTCTGACTCCAAAGCCCGGGCTCTTTGCATCGAGCCACGCTGCTTCTCATGAGCCAGAAGACACTCTGGCAAATCTGGTGTTATTGATTCTTGTCCCACCCAGGCATCCTGGCTTCTAGTAGTTATAGCACTTATTGAGCGCCCATTAGGTGCGACACATTGTGTTGAGCGCTTTGGGCAGTCTGACAGAATCATAATAATAATTAGGGTATTTATTAAGCGCTCACTCTGTGCCAGGTACCGTCCTGAGCGCCGGGGTGATTAATTGTATCCCCCCCAGCGCTTAGAACAGTGCTCTGCACATAGTAAGCGCTTAATAAATGCCATCATAAAAAAACTGAGATTGTGAGCCCCACGTGGGACAGGGACTGTGTCCAACCTGCGAGTTACTTATATCCACCCCAGCGCTTAGTACAGTGCCTGGCACATAGTAAGTGCCTAACAAATACCATGGAGAAGCAGCGTGGCTCAGTGGAAAGAGCCCGGGCTTTGGAGTCAGGGGTCATGGGTTCAAATCCTGGCTCCGCCAACTGTCAGCTGTGTGGCTTTGGGCAAGTCACTTCACTTCTCTGGGCCTCAGTGCCCTCATCTGTAAAATGGGGATGAAGACTGTGACAACCTGATCACCTTGTATTCCCCCCCAGCGCTTAGAACAGTGCTTTGCACATAGTAAGCGCTTAATACATGCTATTATTATTATTATTATTACCATAATTATTATTATTATTACAAGCAAATTGGGTAGTCCCTGCCCTACATGGGGCTCACAGTCTTAACCCCCATTTTCCAGGTGAGGGAACTGAGGCCCAGAGAAGTGAAGTGGCTCAATGGAAAAGAGCCCGGGCTTTGGAGTCAGAGGTCATGGGTTCAAATCCCGGCTCCGCCAACTGTCAGCTGGGTGACTTTGGGCAAGTCACTTCTCTGGGCCTCAGTAACCTCATCTGTTAAATGGGGATGAAGACTGTGAGCCCCACGTGGGACAACCTGATTACCTTGTAACCTCCCCAGTGCTTAGAACAGTGCTTTGCACATAGTAAGCACTTAATAAATGCTGTTATTATTATTATTATTACCATAATTATTATTATTCCAAGCAAATTGGGTAGTCCCTGCCCTACATGGGGCTCACAGTCTTAACCCCCATTTTCCAGATGAGGGAACTGAGGCCCAGAGAAGTGAAGTGGCTCAATGGAAAAGAGCCCAGGCTTTGGAGTCAGAGGTCATGGGTTCAAATCCCGGCTCCGCCAACTGTCAGCTGGGTGACTTTGGGCAAGTCACTTCACTTCTCTGGGCCTCAGTTCCCTCATCTGGAAAATGGGGATGAAGACTGTGAGCCCCACGTGGGATAACCTGATTACCTTGTAACCTCCCCAGCGCTTAGAACGGTGCTTTGCACATAGTAAGCGCTTAATAAATGCCATCATTATTATTATTATTATTCTTATGAAGTGACTTGCCCAAGGTCACACAGGAGACAAGTGGCGGAGCCGGGATTAGAACCCGTGACCTTCTGACTCCCTAATCCGGGCGCTATCCACCACGCCGTGCTGCTCCCCAAAAGCACGGTAATAATAATAATAATAATAATAATGTTGGTATTTGTTAAGCGCTTAGTATGTGCAGAGCACTGTTTAGAGAAGCAGCGTGGCTCAGCGGAAAGAGCCCGGGCTTTGGAGTCAGAGTTCATGGGTTCGAATCCCGGCTCTGCCACTTGTCAGCTGTGTAACTTTGGGCAAGTCACTTAACTTCTCTGTGCCTCAGTTACCTCATCTGTAAAATGGGGATGAAGACTGTGAGCCCCACGTGGGACAACCTGATCACCTTGTAAACTCCCCAGCGCTTAGAACAGTGCTTTGCACATAGTAAGTGCTTAACAAATGCCAGTATTATTATTATTATTATTATTTATTGCCCACTTATGTGTGCGGAGCACTGTATTAAGCGCCTGGAAAAGAAGAAACGTCTGAGTGGATAATGTAGTCAGAGCACTGTATTAAGCACTTGGAAAAGATTAAACATCTTAGTGGATAATGTAGTCATTTGCTCTAGACTGTAAACTTGTTATGGGCAGGGAATGTGCCGGCTAATTCTGTTGTATTGTACTCTCCCAAGCGCTTAGTACAGTGTTCTGCAGCTAGTGAGTGCTCAATAAATACCATTTGTTGAGCTGTGGTCTCCTTTCAGGTTGTTGTCCCAGGGCCAGGCAGTTCCTTAGGCACCCCCATCATCATCATCATCATCAATCGTATTTATTGAGCGCTTACTGTATGCAGAGCACTGTACTAAGCGCTTGGGAAGTACAAATTGGCAACATCTAGAGACGGTCCCTACCCAACAGTGGGCTCACAGTCTAAAAGGGGGAGACAGAGAACAAAACCAAACATACTGACAAAATAAAATAAATAGAATAGATATGTACAAGTAAAATAAATAAATAAATAGAGTAATAAATATGTACAAACATATATACATATATACAGGTGCTGTGGGGAAGGGAAGGAGGTAAGATGGGGGGATGGAGAGGGGGACGAGGGGGAGAGGAAGGAAGGGGCTCAGTCTGGGAAGGCCTCCTGGAGAAGGAGGGGATGTTTCTGTTCTATGGTACTCTCCTAAGCGCTTAGTCCAGTGCTCCGCACACAGTAAGCGCTCAAGAGCCCGGGCTTGGGAGTTGAAGAGAAGCAGCGCGGCTCAGTGGAAAGAGCCCGGGCTTTGGAGTCAGAGGTCATGGGTTTGAATCCCGGCTCCACCACAAGTCTGCTGTGTGACCTTGGGCAAGTCACTTAACTTCTCTGAGCCTCAGTTACCTCATCTGTAAGAACAGGGACAACTTGATCACATTGTATCCCCCCCCAGCGCTTAGAACAGTGCTTTGCACATAGTAAGCGCTTAGCAAATACCATCATTATTATTATTATTATGTTCAAATCCCAGCTCTGCCACTTCATTCATTCATTCAATCGTATTTATTGAGCGCTTACTGGGTGCAGAGCACTGTACTAAGCGCTTGGGAAGTACAAGTTGGCAACCTATAGAGACAGTCCCTACAGTGGGCTCACAGTCTGGAAGTGTGACTTTGGGCAAATTACTTCACTTCTCTGTGCCTCAGTGACCTCATCTGTAAAATGGGGATTAAGACTGTGATCCCCCCGTGGGACAACCTGATCACCTTATAACCTCCCCAGCGCTTAGAACAGTGCTTTGCACATAGTAAGCGCTTAACAAATGCCATCATTATTATTATTATTATTATTCTCTGGGCCGCAGTTCCCTCGTCTATAAAATGGGGACGGAGGCTGTGAGCCCCCCCGGGGACAACCTGATCACCTTATATCCTCCCCAGCGCTTAGTACAGTGCTTTGCACATAGTAAGCGCTTAATAAATGCCATCATTATTTGAGAAACGGCGTGGCTCAGTGGAAAGAGCCCAGGCTTTGGAGTCTGAGGTCATGGGTTTGACTCCCGGCTCCGCCCCAGGTCTGCTGTGTGACCTTGGGCGAGGTACTTCACTTCTCTGAGCCTCAGTGACCTCCTCTGTAAAATGGGGATGAAGACTGTAAGCCCCCCGTGGGACAACCTGATCACCTTGTAACCTCCCCAGCGCTTAGAACAGTGCACAGCACCTGTATATATGTTTGTACATATTTATTACTCTATTTATTTTACTTGTACATATCTATTCTATTTATTTTATTTTGTTAGTATGTTTGGTTTTGTCTCCCCCTTTTAGACTGTGAGCCCACTGTGGGGTAGGGACTGTCTCTATATGTTGCCAATTTGTACTTCCCAAGCGCTTAGTACAGTGCTCTGCACACAGTAAGCGCTCAATAAATACGATTGAAGATGATGATGATGGTCAGCGCTTAACAAACGCCGTCATTATTATAAGCGCTTAGTACAGTGCTCTGCACACAGTAAGCGCTCAATAAATACGATTGATGATTATTATTATAGACTGTAAGCCCACTTTGTGAGCCCTTTTAGACTGTGAGCCCACTGTTGGGTAGGGACTGTCTCTATATGTTTCCAACTTGTACTTCCCAAGTGCTTAGTACAGTGCTCTGCACACAGTAAGCGCTCAATAAATATGATTGATGATGATGATTATTATGCTAAATACGATCGACTGACTGACTGACTCTCCCCGCCACAGGCGCTGAGTAACCGGGGTCAGCACAGCATCTCATATACGCTCTCCCGGAGCCACTCGGTGATTGTGGAGTACACACACGACAACGACACCGACATGTTCCAGGTATGCACCCATCTCCCCCGCGGACCCCGGGATCATCATCATCATCAGTCGTATTTATTGAGCGCTTACTATGTGCAGAGCACTGTACTAAGCGCTAGGGAAGTACAAATTGGCAACATCTAGAGACAGTCCCTACCCAACAGTGGGCTCACAGACTAAAAGGGGGAGACAGAGAACAAAACCCAACATGCTAACAAAATAAAATAAATAGAATAGATATGTACAAGTAAAATAAATAAATAAATAGACTAATAAATATGTACAAACATATATACATATATACAGGTGCTGTGGGGAAGGGAAGGAGGTAAGATGGGGAGCATGGAGGGGGGACGAGGGGGAGAGGAAGGAAGGGACTCAGTCTGGGAAGGCCTCCTGGAGGAGGTGAGCTCTCAATAGGGCCAGGTCTGGGGGACTTCTCTAGGCCTCAGTTATCTCATCTGCAAAATAACAATTGTGGTATTTGTTGACCGCTTACTATGTGCCAAGCACTGTAGTAATCATAATAATCGTTCGTTCATTCATTCAATCGTATTTATTGAGCGCTTACTGTGGGCAGAGCACTGGACTAAGCACTTGGGAAGTCCAAGCCGGCAACATCTAGAGACGGGCCCGACCCAACAGCGGGCTAATGGTCTAGAAGCGGGAGACAAGACAACAAAACATATGACAAAATAAAATAAATAGAATAAATATGTACAAATAAAATAGAGTAATAAATCCGTACAAACATATATCATCGTCATCATCAATCGTATTTATTGAGTGCTTACTATGTGCAGAGCACTGTACTAAGCGCTAGGGAAGTACAAATTGGCAACATATAGAGACAGTCCCTACCCAACAGTGGGCTCACAGACTAAAAGGGGGAGACAGAGAACAAAACCAAACATACTAACAAAATAAAATAAATAGAATAGCTATGTACAAGTAAAATAAATAAATAAATAAATACAGTAATAAATATGTACAAACATATATACATATATACAGGTGCTGTGGGGAGGGGAAGGAAGTAAAGCGGGGGGGATGGGGAGGTAATGATGGTATTTGTTAAGCACTTACTATGTGCAAAGCACTGTTCTAAACGCTGGGTCGGGGGGGGGGGGGGCGGTTACAAAACGATCAGGTTGTCCCCCATGGGGCTCACAGTCTTCATCCCCATTTGACAGATGAGGTCACTGAGGCCCACAGAATAATAGTAATAGTGATGGCATTTGTTAAGCGCTTACGATGTTCCAAACCCTGTTCTAAGCGCTGGGGGGGGGGGGATACAAGGTGATCAGGTTGTCCCATGTGGGGCTCACAGTCTTCATTCCCATTTTACAGATGAGGGAACTGAGGCCCAGAGAAGTGAAGTAACTTACCCAAAGTCACCCAGCTGATAAGTGGCGGAGCCGGGATTAGAACCCTTGACCTCCGACTCCCAAGCCCGGGCTCTTTCCACTGAGCCACGCTGCTTCTCTAAGCTGTACTAAGCGCTGGGGTGGATATGAGCAAATCGGGTTGGGCACAGTCCCTATAAGAATAATAATGATGGCATTTGTTAAGCGCTTACTATGAGCAAAGCACTGTTCTAAGCGCCCGGGGTGGGGGCATGCAAGGTAAGCAGGTTGTCCCACATGAGGCTCACAGTCTTAATCCCCATTTTACAAATGAGGTAACTGAGGCCCAGAGAAGCAGAGTGACTGGCCCAAAGTCACACAGCCGATAAGTGGTGGAGGCGGGATTAGAACCCATGACCTCTGACTCCCAAGCCGGGGCTCTTTTCACCGAGCCACGCTGCTTCTCCTTCCCATGGGGCTCACAATCTCTACGCCCGTTTGACAGTTGAGGAAACTGAGGCACGGAGAAGTGAAGTGACCCACCCAAGGTCACACAGTAGACACGTGGCCGTATTCTATTTATTTTATTTTGTTAGTATGTTTGGTTTTGTTCTCTGTCTCCCCCTTTTAGACTGTGAGCCCACTGGTGGGTAGGGACTGTCTCTATATGTTGCCAACTTGTATTTCCCAAGCGCTTAGTACAGTGCTCTGCACATAGTAAGCGCTCAATAAATACGATTGATGATGATGATGATTAGATCCCGTGATTTTCTGGCTCGCAGGCTTGTGCTCAAATGGGGATGAAGACTGTGAGCCCCATGTGGGGCAGGGATGGTGCCCAATCTGATTAGCTTGTATCCACCCCAGCGCTTACAACAGTGCCTGGCACATAGTAAGCGCTTAACAGATACCACAAGGAAGGTCTGCACACTGGAGGCCCAAAAGAGGACAGTGAGCCCATCGTTGGGTAGGGACCGTCTCTCTATGTTGCCAACTTGTACTTCCCAAGCGCTTAGTCCAGTGCTCTGCACACAGTAAGCGCTCAATAAATACGATTGAATGAATGAAAAGAGGACCGGGCCGTCTCCCAGGGCTCGGGTTCCCAGAATTGGATAGAGCCCGGGCCCGGAATCAGAAGGACATGGGTTCTAGCCCCGGCTCGGCCACTTAGCAGCGTGGCTCAGTGGGAAAGAGCCTGGGCTTTGGAGTCGGAGGTCATGGATTCAAATCCCGGCTCCTCCAACTGTCAGCTGGGTGACTTTGGGCAAGTCACTTTCAAGGCCCTGCTGAGAGCTCACCTCCTCCAGGAGGCCTTCCCAGGCTGAGCCCCTTCCTTCCTCTCCCCCTCGTCCCCCTCTCCATCCCCCCCATCTTACCTCCTTCCCTTCCCCACAGCACCTGTATATATGGATATATGTCTGTACATATTTATTACTCTATTTTACTTGTACATATCTATTCTATTTATTTTATTTTGTTAGTATGTTTGGTTTTGTTCTTTGTCTCCCCCTTTTAGACTGTGAGCCCACTGTTGGGTAGGGACTGTCTCTATACGTTGCCAACTTGTACTTCCCAAGCGCTTAGTACAGTGCTCTGCACACAGTAAGCGCTCAGTAAATGCGATTGATGATGAAGTCACTTCACTTCCCTGGGCCTCAGTTACCTCATCTGCAAAATGGGGATTAAGACCGTGAGGCCCCCGTGGGACAACCTGATCACCTTGTAACCTCCCCAGCGCTTAGAACAGTGCTTTGCACATAGTAAGCACTTAAGAAATGCCATCATCATCATCATCATCATTGTCCGCTGTGTGACCTCGGGCAAGTCACTTCACTTCCCTGGGCCTCAGCTCCCTCGGCTGGAAAACGGGGATTGAGACCGTGGGCCGCACGTGGGACAGGGACTGAGGCCCACCCAATTTACTTGTATCCATGCCAGCGCCTAGCATACATTCATTCAGTCGTATTTATTGAGCGCTTACTGAGTGCAGAGCACTGGACGAAGCGCTTGGGAAGTCCAAATTGGCAACATAATAATAATAATAATAATAATAATAATGGCATTTATTAAGCGCTTACTATGTGCAAATCACTGTTCTAAGCGCTGGGGAGGTTACAAGGGGATCAGTTTGTCCCACCGGGGGCTCACGGTCTTCATCCCCATTTTCCAGATGAGGTCACTGAGGCCCAGAGAAGTGAAGTGACTCGCCCAAAGTCACCCAGCTGACAAGTGGCGGAGCCGGGATTTGAACCCATCAATCAATCAATCAATCTATCGTATTTATTGAGCGCTTACTGTGTGCAGAGCACTGTACTAAGCGCTTGGGAAGTCCAAGTTGGCAACATATAGAGACAGTCCCTACCCAACAGTCAATCAATCAATCAGTCGTATTTATTGAGTGCTTACTGTGTGCAGAGCACTGTACTAAGCGCTTGGGAAGTACAAGTTGGCAACATATAGAGACAGTCCCTACCCAACAATCAATCAATCAATCTATTGTATTTATTGAGCGCTTACTGTGTGCAGAGCACTGTACTAAGCGCTTGGGAAGTACAAGTTGGCAACATATAGAGACAGTCCCTACCCAACAGTCAATCAATCAATCAATCGTATTTATTGAGCGCTTACTGTGTGCAGAGCACTGTACTAAGCGCTTGGGAAGTCCAAGTTGGCAACATATAGAGACAGTCCCTACCCAACAGTGGGCTAACAGTCTAAAGGGGGGAGACAGAGAAGCCGCAGTGGTCATGCCTACTAACTCAGTTCCACCCTCCCATTGAGCGCTTAGTACAGTGCTCTTCACAACAGTGGGCTCGCGGTCCATGACCTCTGACTCCAAAGCCCGGGCTCTTTCCACTGAGCCACGCTGCTTCTCCAGGGATTCTAGCCCCGGCTCGGCCACTTGTCCGCTGTGTGACCTCGGGCAAGTCACTTAGAGAAGCAGCGTGGCTCAGTGGAAAGAGCCCGGGCTTGGGAGTCAGAGGTCATGGGTTCAAATCCCAGCTCCGCCACTTGTCAGCTGGGTGACCTTGGGCAAGTCACTTCACTTCTCTGGGCCTCAGTGACCTCATCTGGAAAATGGGGATGAAGGCTGTGAGCCCCCCGTGGGACAACCTGATCACCTTGTAACCTCCCCAGTGCTTGGAACAGTGCTTTGCACATAGTAAACGCTTAATAAATACTATCGTTATTATTGTTATCCAGCACTTAGAACAGTGCTTTGCACATAGTAAGCGCTCAATAAATGCCATTATTATTATTATTACTTAGCTCCTTCGGCTGGAAAACAGGGATTTTGAGACCGTGGGACAGGGACTGAGGCCCACCCAATTTACTTGTATCCGTGCCAGCGCCTAGCACAGTGCCTGGCATCATCATCACCATCATCAATCGCATTTATTGAGCGCTTACTGTGTGCAGAGCACTGTACTAAGCGCTTGGGAAGTCCAAGTCGGCGACATCTAGAGACGGTCCCTACCCAACAGCGGGCTCACAGTCTAAAAGGGGGAGACAGAGAACAAAACCAAACATACTAACAAAATAAATTAGAGAAGCAGCGTGGCTCAGTGGAAAGAGCCCGGGCTTTGGAGTCAGAGGTGGTGGGTTCAGATCCCGGCTCTGCCACTTCATCATCATCATCAATCGTATTTATTGAGCGCTTACTGTGTGCAGAGCACTGTACTAAGCGCTTGGGAAGTACAAATTGGCAACATATAGAGACAGTCCCTACCCAACAGTGGGCTCACAGTCTAAAAGGGGGAGACAGAGAACAAAACCAAACATACTAACAAAATAAAATAAATAGGATAGATATGTACAAGTAAAATAAATAAATAAATAGAGTAATAAATATGTACAAACATATATACATATATACAGGTGCTGTGGGGAAGGGAAGGAGGTAGGATGGGGGGATGGACAGGGGGACGAGGGGGAGAGGAAGGAAGGGGCTTAGTCTGGGAAGGCCTCCTGGAGGAGGTGAGCTTTCAGTAGGGCCTTGAAGAGAGGAAGAGCTTGGCGGATGGGCAGAGGGAGGGCATAATAATAATAATTATTATTATTAGCTCCTTCGGCTAGAAAACGGGGATTTTGAGACCATGGGCCCCACGTGGGACAGGGACTGAGGCCCACCCAATTTACTTGTATCTGTACCAGCACCTAGCACAGTGCCTGGCATCATCATCATCATCATCAATCACATTTATTGAGCGCTTACCGTGTGCCAGAGCACTGTACTAAGCGCTTGGGAAGTACAAATTGGCAACATCTAGAGACAGTCTGTACCCAACAGTGGGCTCACAGTCTAAAAGGGGGAGACAGAGAACAAAACCAAACATACTAACAAAATAAATTAGAGAAGCAGCGTGGCTCAGTGGAAAGAGCCCGGGCTTTGGAGTCAGAGGCGGTGGGTTCAAATCCCGGCTCCGCCACTTCATCATCATCATCAATCGTATTTATTGAGCGCTTACTATGTGCAGAGCACTGTACTAAGCGCTTGGGAAGTACAAATTGGCAACATATAGAAACAGTCCCTACCCAACAGTGGGCTCACAGTCTAAAAGGGGGAGACAGAGAACAAAACCAAACATACTAACAAAATAAAATAAATAGGATAGATATGTACAAATAAAATAAATAAATAAATAAATAGAGTAATAAATCTGTACAAACATATATACATATATACAGGTGCTGTGGGGAAGGGAAGGAGGTAGGATGGGGGGATGGAGAGGGGGACGAGGGGGAGAGGAAAGAAGGGGCTCAGTCTGGGAAGGCCTCCTGGAGGAGGTGAGCTTTCAGTAGGGCCTTGAAGGGAGGAAGAGAGCTAGCTTGGCGGATGGGCAGAGGGAGGGCATAATAATAATAATTATTATTATTACTTAGCTCCTTTGGCTGGAAAACGGGGATTTTGAGACCGTGGGCCCCACGTGGGACAGGGACTGAGGCCCACCCAATTTACTTGTATCTGTGCCAGCGCCTAGCACAGTGCCTGGCATCGTCATCATCATCATCAATCGCATTTATTGAGCGCTTACCATGTGCAAGAGCACTGTACTAAGCGCTTGGGAAGTACAAATTGGCAACATCTAGAGACAGTCTGTACCCAACAGTGGGCTCACAGTCTAAAAGGGGGAGACAGAGAACAAAACCAAACATACTAACAAAATAAAATAAATAGGATAGATATGTACAAGTAAAATAAATAAATAAATAGAGTAATAAATATGTACAAGCACTTGTCAGCTGGGTGACTTTGGGCGAGTCACTTCACTTCCCTCATCTGTCAAATGGGGATGAAGACTGGGAGCCCCCCGTGGGACAACCTCATCACCTTGTATCCTCCCCAGCGCTTGGAACAGCGCTTTGCACATAGGAAGCGCTTCATAAAGGCCATGATTATTGTAAAATAAATAGACTAGATGCGTGCAAGAGGAACAGAGGAAGCACTTAAGAAGCGAACGCCCTGCCTGGGGGAGACCCCCTCTCCTCTCCGGCTCAGGGCGAGGGTCTGGGCTTCCCCGACGAGGCCTTGGAGCGGGGCAAGACGGCGGCCCAGCTTCCTGTTTTCCAGATCGGCCGCTCCACGGAGAACATGATCGACTTCGTGGTGACGGACACGGCTCCGGGCGGCGGGGACGGGCCGGCGGCCCAGAGCACCATTTCCCGCTACGCGTGCCGGGTCATCTGCGAGCGCTGGCCCCCGTACACCGCCCGCATCTACGCCGCCGGCTTCGACGCCTCCAGCAACATCTTCCTCGGAGTGAGTGAGTCCCGCAGGGACCGTCCGGCGGGCCGGGTCGCTTGAGGGGGAGCGCTTGTACTTCCCAAGCGCTTAGTACAGTGCTCTGCGCACAGTAAGCGCTCAATCAATCAATCGATCAATCAATTAATCAATCAATCGTATTTATTGAGCGCTTACTATGTGCAGAGCACTGTACTAAGCGCTTGGGAAGTACAAATTGGCAACATATAGAGACGGTCCTTACCCAACAGTGGACTCACAGTCTAAAAGGGGGAGACAGAGAACAAAACCAAACCTACTAACAAAATAAAATAAATAGAATAGATATGTACAAGTAAAATAAATAAATAAATAAATAGAGTAATAAATCTGTACAAACATATATACATATATACAGGTGCTGTGGGGAAGGGAAGGAGGTAAGATGGGGGGATGGAGAGGGGGGCGAGGGGGAGAGGAAGGAAGGGGCTCAGTCTGGGAAGGCCTCCTGGAGGAGGTGAGCTCTCAGCAGGGCCTTGAAGGGAGGAAGAGAGCTAGCTTGGCGGATGGGCAGGGGGAGGCCATTCCAGGCCAGGAGGATGACGTGGGCCGGGGGTCGACGGCGGGACAGGCGAGAACGAGGTACGGAGAGAACAACCAGAGCATCATCAGCTGTGTGACTTTGGGCAAGTCACTTCACTTCCCTGGGCCTCAGTTCCCTCATCTGCAAAATGGGGATGACGACTGTGAGCCCATGGGACAACCTGATAATAATAATGATGGTATTTGTTAAGCACTTACTTAACAAGTGATCACCTTGTATCCTTCCCATAAGCACTTACTTAACAAGTGATCACCTTGTATCCTTCCCAGCACTTAGAACAGTGCTTTGCACATAGTAAACACTTAAGAAATGCCATCATTATTATCAGCCTCGGTAGCTTTCCTTGCTGGGGGGGTAGGAGATGTGTGTTGTGCGTGTTGTGTGTGTCCCGGGGAGCGCGCCCAGCCAATGACGGCCCGGATTGCAAAGCCACACTGAGCAAAGTGTGGCTCAGTACAAAAGAGCATGGGATTTGGAGTCAGAGGTCATGGGTTCAATAAATACAATGGAATGAATAGTAATAAGGATGGCATTTGTTAAGCGCTTACTATGTGCAGAGCACTGTTCTAAGCGCCGGGGAGGATACAAGGTAATCAGGTGGTCCCACAGGGGGCTCACAGTCTTCATCCCCATTTTACAGATGAGGTCACTGAGGCGCAGAGAAGTGCCCCCCTTTTAGACTGTGAGCCCACTGTTGGGTAGGGACCGTCTCTAGATGTTGCCAATTTGTACTTCCCAAGCGCTTAGTACAGTGCTCTGCACACAGTAAGCGCTCAATAAATAC